>NC_088206.1:68735661-69037636 GCF_037126465.1 Ornithodoros turicata | reverse complement strand
GGCACAAAAAAAAAAAAAAAATATATATATATATATATATATAGGGTGAGGTAAAAGGATTATCAAACGGCCACGAAGTTTTACAGAAGTTCAAAAAAAGACGCGGAAACAGATTTTAGGGAAGTTAAAAACACTAGTTTATTACATGGGGAGACGTTAAAAAGTAAAATGGGCAAGGGGTCGACGTTTCGACAGTGGCACTGTCTTCGTCAGGACAAAAGTCCTTTTGTCCTGACGAAGACAGTGCCACTGCCGAAACGTCGACCCCTTGCCCATTTTACTTTTTAACGTCTCCCCATGTAATAAACTAGTGTTTTTAACTTCCCTAAAATCTGTTTCCGCGTCTTTTTTTGAACTTCTATATATATATATATATATATATATATTTATATATAATTGTTTCGCGATACCAATTATTTTTACTACTAACAAGCAAGATGCTTACAAAGACAGGTTTTTTGTTTCCTTATTTGATAATAGGTTGATAAGGAAATTTAGTAATCTTTCTTAATTTCCTGATTCTGTTGTAAAGCTCGATTGTACGTGGGTGCTGCAAGCGAAGAACGCAAGCGCACCTCTCTGCGTTTTGAAAGCCCTATTCTATACAAGCTGTGAGCACGGAGAGGCCGCGTGCATTATGGCGCTTGCGTCTTGGGTTCCCTATTCGCACGCTCCCCATTCTAAACCTCTCTAACACGTTTCGTAATTAGTTTGTTTTGTTTTTTTTTGGCCGATCGACGGGACTGCAGCTGAAGAGAGGCACTAAAGACCCGCTTCACAGGTTTTCCCTAGGTTTTTCCGCCAGATTTTCCTTTCGCACCTTTCTGCTCTCCTCCCTTCATTCATCCTCGTCGATACATCCCTGATAGCCGCTGTTGCACCGCACTGCTCACGCACCACATAAGACTAATGTACGTATTTTTTATTCAAATTTCGAACATTACGACCATTCACGAATAATGATGCAGGCAATTTTTTTTAAAAATTCGTGTATCTGTGAGCCATCGTTGGGGGGTGAACTTTTGAGGTGATTTTTTTTTTTTTAAACAGTGTGGCGATCACGTGACAGTGTATCAGTATACAGGGTGTTTCACGTAAAGTGGTAAGATATTCTAACTCGCGACGTACTCGCCAGAGGATTATGGGACTTTCGGCAATTACCTTCTGGAAACGTTTGCCGCCATTTTTTAATTCGGGGAAATTATTTTTTTTTTTCAATCGAGCTTTAAAAAGTGCCAAGCGAACCTCACTCGTTCTTTAAAAAAAATACAGAAACCGACACTGAAGAACCTGAGGAAGCGTGGACCTCCACGCGAAAGCTTGTACAAATTAAACTTAAACAAAAATCTTCAGTGTCGGTTTCTGTATTTTGTTTATGTGATCTACAGGACTTGACTCCCCTCTTCGTATACGCTTTCGTTCTTTAAAAGAAATATGAAGTCCCCCTACAGATAACCGCAGACCCAACCAAAAACTATGCACACTATTGCAACAGTCGAAAGAAAAAAAAATAGTAAAAATGCCGCTTTGGCCCCGCCTGTTTGATTGTCGCAAAGAAGCACGCACGGAAGTTGCGAAGAGGGGAGGAAATGCTCCCGCCTTTTGTTTTACCTTTCTTTCTCCCGCTTTGAGCTTGATGATGGTGACAACCGCCTTATCACAAAGAAGGCAGAACAAGTGAAGTCGGGGACACTTCCTCCTCTAGACGCACATTCCGCGCGCGCTTGATTGACTGCTTGATTGTCGCAAAGAAGCGCGCGCGAAATCGCCTTTTCAAGTTGTCACCGCCAAACGAAACGAAATGAAATTAAAGTTGTCACCGCCCGCTCGAAAAGGTGTACGTGGGAATGACCCTTTTCGGGAAATCCGTTCATGTCTCTCACTATGCTTTCCATCTTGCTCCTCCTCCTCCCCGTTTTATAGCAAAACGTGATTCGACACTTCACCGCTAGAGGGCCACTGTAGAGATTAATAGTTCAAAGAGAGGCCGACGCCGTCGTTGCGTAGGTTTCGTTCGTAATTAATTTGTCAACGCTGTCCGAGCAAAACGTGCGCATTCGAGATTTTTCAGATACGCATTTATAAAATGTCCTTTCAAATTCCCAAAATGTTTTATAAACCGACGATACGTTTGTTGGTGCTTCAAGATGCTCCATCCACGAAAAAAGGGCTGCGGTACCGTACGTGTTTTGACTTTTTTTTTGTACACCTCCCGTCAACCTTAATAATGACACTTGAAGAAATGTGGTCTCGTTCCCGTGCGCGATTACAGCAACCCTTGGGGTCACCGAGGAAATCTTAATCGAACAGAATTATTCTGGTGGTTTAACGCGAGGGCTTTTTGTTCACTTAACATTCCCCCAGTGCCCCCCTTTAGAGTGGGCGTTTTCGCGCTCGGAAACGACAGCGAATTTTTGCCAGTGTTATTATTAAGGTTGACGGGAGGTGTACAATGTGTAGGAATGCTGAGACAGCCTAGAACCTCGTGATATTGAAGAGTACTTTTAGTTCTTCGCTCTCGAAGATCTTGAAGGGCCAAGAAAGGCCAAATATCCTGATCAATCCCTTCCAGCAAACCATGGTACTGACGGAAACCAAACGCAAACCAAAAAAAAAAAGGCGCAAGCACGCAGAAACGAAAAGCAAAGATGCAGCCCTGAGCATGAGACTGAAAGGCGCACTCGCACCTCTAAAAAAAGAAGGCTGTTATGGCATATAAAAATGTTGAAAAAGGCTACAATTCAATAGAGTCGATAAAAACGCAAGCAACCCCGAAAATGTCGCATTTGGGCGTTTATAGGTAAATGCCTAATATTCCGGGCCTTAGTGCGTATCACTTACAAAAGTACGCATTTACTTTCAATCGAGAGTCAATTGACCAAAGTCTACCTTCCAAATGTCAACAGACTGTCAATAGGAATGTGATTGACTTTTCACTCACTTCTTATTGATATTTGGACAGTGTTTTTTTTAATTGCGTGTCAATCGACTTTTGTAAATTGGCGTCGGGCACTCGTCGGTGCTCCTTGCTCAGTGCTTTTTAATTGCATTTCAAGTGACTTTCTATAAATTGCACACTGCGCCTACAGGTATATTGCTCACTCGATCGAGACTAGGTGCTGAATAAAGCACATCAGGAGCAAAATCTGGTTGCACACATTTTTATTTGGCAGCCCAGTTAAACTATATTTTTTAATCAGCATATCGCCGAATTCATGCGCTGAATTCATGACGAAAAAGCACGTCGATGCAGTCAGATTACTTTGTTCCTCATTATCTGAAGGTTCTTTCATGAGAAAGTTACAAACGCAGAATAATCGTGTCCTCTGGTGGATTTCATCGCAAATATACCGACGCAATATGATCAGATGCCGCTATAGCATGCCTCTGTACATTTGCCGTCGTACGTCTTTCCCTTCTCTCTCTCTTTTTTTTTTTTTTACTTTTCATTAAACATATCCCCCCGTCGTACTAGAATGCCATTATTGTGTAATGCATGAAAGCTTCTGAAGGACCGCATATAAAAAAAAGAAAAATGCACAGGTATGGCAGTGAAGCTGGTTCAGCTTCAGGACTACACTTCTCGTTAGGTCTGCAGGCCGTTCTTTGATTTTATATATATATATATATATATATATATATAGACTACAAGTAATGAAGAAACTTGGGAGGCCGTATAAGGGTTAAAAACACTTGCTACTTTTATTACATTAATAATTAAGGGGGTACTTGAAATAGATTTACAGTTAGCTTACAGTTACAGCCTTCAACAGGACTTTCACCACTCCTGTTGAAGGCAGCGCTGACTGCCGAAACGTTGACCCCTAACTGTAAATCTATTTCTAGTAGCCCCTTAATTATTAATGTAATAAAAGTAGCGAGTGTTTTAACCCTTATACGGCCTCCCAAGTCTCTCCTACAGAGTCTGAGACACCTGAGGCAAATCGAGTATAGATTTTCGAGGCCATTTTCATCAAGCCCGTTTTTACGGTCACAATTTATAGTGCAAAATAAACAACACACATCCACTGTACGTTGTTTATCGCCTTATCACGACAAAATCAACAAACGGCTTGCGCTACAAAATAACGAAGTGGGATTAGCGAAAAGGGCTAATGAATGGCTTCTGCTGACCCTCAAACTTCCGCGCAAACAATGTTTACTGACGCGTCCCTCGCGAATAATCAAATAATGTCATTATGAAGGTACATAAACAATCGTCGCAGACAGGCTTTTTTTTGTGTGTGTGTGTGTCATCGCAGCCACCATTTCCTTCGCGGGGTTATTAATTAGTTAATTGCCTGCAATTATTCCAGATCTCTCTCACCCTGAAAAAAGGGGACGTACATCTAAAGCTAATCAACTACGAGAGGATCCTTCACCTCACTACGTTTCTACGTGAAAATCTCAGATTAAAAAAAAACCGATGAAGTAATTATATGCAAATCTACTTAGTCTTTTAATCGATTTCCCCTCCTCTATTCCGATGGCATCGTGGTAACACGTAAGCGCTTGCCGATGCGATAAACAAGAATGAGTTGCCGCCTTGGATAGGCATCTTAGACAGGGTGATGCAGATAGCACAGCCCAGGTATCATAGCTAGTTTTCAAAGATAAGGGTAATCTTATCGCAAAACCCAGCACGCTCTTATCACCAACTCAATGAAGCGCACGTCGAGTGACACGACTTAAACTTCTAATGCTTCGCAGCCGACATCATATAGTCCTACACTCCCAGAAACCTGCCCATCTAAGGGAAGAAAGGATTCCATCTTATCTTATCTCCCCGGCTCTGAACTACATGGCTGATATAAACTCGAAATGACTCTGCACTTTCAGGGAGCAGATGACGGCATCGTACATCACCCATTAGAGTAACACGCGCACAAAAAAAAAAGCAGACGATATCTTACCAAGTCTCATCAGCACGACACTCAGAAAAGTCACCTCGTCGCAGTCAAGGAAGCCAAAGTTCAATCCAACCCACTGAACAACGAGGCACGTAGCACTTTCAGAACGAATAACAAAGCAGACGACACTCTTCAAGATGCTTCAGGCATCTCAGACGTACGCCGGCTCCTTTCAAAAACCGCACACTCGTCTGCTCCCGAAAATCAGACCTTTCCTTCCTCTTTCTCCCTGATTGGCTCGCTCACTCTCTCAGCACCGACAGCGGCGCCGCAGCGGCGATTACCAGGGAGCATGCGCGGTCCGTCACGTGCTCGTGCTCTCGTCTGCTTCGCCAAAAGGTTCGCTCGTTGTTTCTGCTACTTTATGTCTTCTGGTTTTCCCGATTTCAAAATTTTCGCTCGTAAAATGCTGAACTGACGACCCGAAGCGAGTGGAGGAGATGTTATCTGTGTTTTATGATGCAAATGTATACGTGTGCAGGTAATGTAACAAAAAAAAAAAAAGTACGAAGCAGCCGATACAAGGAGGAGTGACTGCTCGCCTTGAATGCGACTAGCTGCAGAATTCTTTCGCGAGTCGCTCTTTCTGAAAGAAGTGTTTCGTGCAGTCCGATTTCTGCATTTCTTTCAGCTGGACCGTGAAATATCATTTGCAGAGTGCTCCGAAAGTAGGCCTCGTAGGCGTTTTCTTTTTCCTTGTGTTAAGCATAGGAACTAAAAGTAAAACTATGAAGTCGGCAGGCATCGAAGTAGAAAGTTCAAGTTAGTCGCTGAGCAACGGTTTCTGTGATGTTGGCATGATGCTGTTGACACGTTAATAAATGATGAAAACATGGTCTTAATTGATATTATGATTTCATACGAAAGGTTTCGTTTGTATAATAGGTCCCATAAGTAAGGGGGAAATATGACAGTAGCCAGATTATCCTTGAGCTGATGTTGATCACATTTCACGGAGAAAGTTCTTCGTCTGATGATGATGCCCGCATGGGCGTCGAAACGTCACAGTGAACTTGTTCTTATGTTATGTTAAGCCAGTGTATGTCTCAATCCTTCATCATGCCTCCTGCCTCTTGGTCGATCTCCAGTTTCTGATAAGCGCTTCCTCGGCTGTTATGCATATAAAGCTGTGACAGAATACTCTACTTTCATGAAATTATCAAGTAACAAGCACTCGGACGCATACCTCACTGCGGAGTATTGTGAATTAATTACCTAGAAATACAATCCCTCGAATTAGCGGAAAAACACGGATTAGCTCTCTCTCTCTCTCTTCTTCCTGAAATAACCCAAGTTATAAAATATTGCAATTTGCATAGAAACTAAATCCTACTTAGTAACAACGCCTGCAATCCACCACACAAGAAACCAAGTACAGGAAAAGAACAGCAGAAAAGGCCCCCAAATCTACGCACTATCATCTCGGCCAATTAGTGAGCAGAAGCCGCGTCTACTTCTATACAGCAGCGCCCGCTTTCGGCGCAAATATTGACACGTGTCGTCATAAAAGTTAGGCCTGGAGGTGGCATCACACCCCCTATTTGCGCTGCACTTTGAATGGAACGGCCAATCAGCGGTCCACTACTTGCGGCGGTCGTTAGTGAGGGAATAGAGGGAAGTGGCGTTAGGCCTAACGAAAACTCTCACCGCCGTAATGCCTATTACGTGACGCAAGTTGGTTGTATGTAGGTGGCTTTGAGGGTAGAGTGTAAAGCTTACGACCTCATTGAGAGTATACTCGTTGGATCGTCTGTACGTGTGTGCTTTCTTTTCTTTCTTTCTTTCCTTCTTTATTTTCTTTTCTTTTTTTTTCTTTTTTTTTGAAGTATCTTGTGCTCGTTTGTTTCACTTTTAAGAATTTTGTTTTGTTTTGTGTTTTTCTCCCCATAAAAGCTAATGTTTGTCACATTACGTCCTTGTTGCGTTTCCGAGAAAAAAAAACAATGTTGGGATGAATGCTTTGATAAAGTGATCGAAATCCCCGTTGCAAAATAAACTGCTGGAAATAAATGTTTCGTGGTTCCCCAATTCGAAATATAAGCTGCCTAGAATGAACAGTCGAGCGCGGGAAAATGCCAACAGCGAACTTAGGCTATCCTGGACAATACATGCAAACACCCAATTTGGACTAAACTGACAAACTAACCAACATGATACTCCGCCGTGCCCGCCCTGCTAAGCCTAACGGCTGTTAAAAAGTATGGCTTTCTCGCTAAAACGACTTCGACAGACATCGAAACCTCGTCAAGCTGAGAGGTCAATTAGTGATATCAGATTTTTTTAAAGCGGCATAACATCTTACAAAGCGATCGAGCGTTTTCTTCCTTTCGAGACCATTAGTTTCGAGATCGGGAGTTTCGCAACCCGGGATATCGAGGCCTTCCCGTTCTGAATGGACCACAATGTATACGCTCAGAAATAAAAAGGACTATACGAAAACAACAAAGTACTACAAGATGATAAAGTCAACACTTCGACACCTACCATATCTAATACAAGCTGCCTTCTTGAAATCTGTTGCACCTATCAAAGCGTACCTCTTTTGTCATCACAAAAGAAAAAAAGAACGAGCAAAACTGTTAAACCTTAGCGCAATAAAATAAGGTGACGATAAAAATGAATTCAATGAAGTGCGATACCAAGTGCGTGCAAGTTATAATACTAAGGCGATCCCTCACAAGCTGCTCCTGCATGCTCTTGAGAACACAATTCTGACCCCCATCTCTACATCAGCACAAAAATATTGCACCGAACCACAATACCTTGCAACCTGCCAGCCAAACTTTCTCACCTCTAGCCTTAAACAATAATAAAAAAAGAACGTTTCCCACAACCAATCAACCCGCACGCCCCCAGAACGTTCGACGTTCCTGCACACACGCAAGCTCCTCATTTAATAAACCGAAACCGTAACTTTAAAAGCACACACACACACTAAAGGACTTCGATGGTGAACTTCGCGAAGGTGCGAGCCGAGAAAAGCATCGATGGCGGAGAGCACTCCGCGTCGTTGGACTCTCTCCCTCCTTTTCCCGTTTACATGGATCCTCCATCTCATCATAAGCAGACGACGTATTTGCATATTCCTCGTCTGCTACACGAGCGCGCGCCTGGCGCCCCCTCGCAACGAGCACGGGTAATGCCGAAGTTCGAGATTATATTCGCATTAGAAAGGCGTGCTACGCGAGCTTAGACGTGTGTCTGCTTTGAAGAGATCATTCCCGATGTATGTTTACGCGTAGTTGCAGACATCGCAACAACTGACAGGTCGCTTGCGTGTGCTGAAAAGTTTGAAAGCAGATGGTGTGGTGCATGGATGCGAGTTAGTGCGCGTCGGATTCAGTTGATGTATAGGCGGAATTCAAACGATGTGGTATTATGTAAGATAGCAAAATGACGCTTGTTGGCACAGTAGTCCTGAAATATCCTGGTAGTGATTATGATGTTATGATGGTGCAGTTGGCAACAACGTTAAAGGTTGAATGCCCCTAAAGGCCTTATTCTCACTCGATCCTTCCAGATAAACTCGTTCAGATAGAAGTTCTTCCATTCTAGTTCATTTCCAAGCACATTTGCTCGAATCGCTTCGGCACATCCTGCAAACTACGCCTTGTAAAGCTTGCTTCACTGCAGTAATATGTCTGCTGCGGAGAAGCCAACTTTAGAAACAACTAGCTTTGGAGTTCTACCCACCAGACGTCGCTACAATTCTTCGCTGCGGGACTACCGTAAGAGAAAACCCGAAAGATCTCTAACATTGTGCACAGTAGGAGCATTCTTTTCGCTTGCACCTCCTGCACCAGATCTGAACTGGGTTATTTGCGTGCCGCACTTTCCTGTTGAAAAGAAAGGCATTACTAATTTAAAGTTCCTTTCAGCTGGAAAGTGCAGCTCCCGGAAACCCGTCTTGCGTGGAGTCCAAGGTAGTGCAGTCCAGTGCAAGTGAAAAGAGTGCGCTTAGTGATTGTGCATGACCCCTCAAGTGAAATTCATCCCTTCGTCGACAGTACCGCAACCTAGGGACAATCATGTGACCGTCAGCCGTTAATTTCTTCTCTAGTCCCATTCCTTGTTCTTCTTCTTCTTTTTTCTTTTTCTTCTTTCGCCGGTTGCTGGTTTCGTTTTCACGGTACAACTTCCGGAGAACATAGTTGCCTGCCCCTTTTGTGCGATGAGTACGCACTATTCTGAATACGCTTCCAAGCACACAGAGCTGACAAAAGAATTCTTCTGATGAGAACTCTGACCACAGGGCAACGTGGAACGAGCATAGTATATACTTTCTGCGCGATATCCGCACAGAGAAAGAGAGAGGGAGAGAGAGAAAAAAGAGGCAAAGCATACCGAAAGTAAAAATTAAAAAAAATAAAGGAGAGAGGATGGATATATAGACGTGATCCGTCGAGCGTGTAGCGCGAAAGCTTTCGCAAAGCTGGCAGCATACTACCAACAGTTCATTCGCGCCGTGCGGTACAGTGTTATAAGACGAATAGTTTGCGCTTGCGTCATGTAGCGGAACGTGACATAATTTTACTGCCTTGTGAGATTGTCTTTCCTTTTTCTTCTTCCCCGTTTGTTTTACGCGCGAATAGTTTGCGTACACGGTCTATGTCATAAAAAATAGAAGTGGGTTGACACGAAAATAAAGCAGACGACAGAGCTAAACTTTACTGCTGTCTGCGCGCCTCCGGCTGGGAGGACATTTGCAGACGACGACGACGGCGCAGACGGCAATTCTGTCGTCTGCTTTGGAAAGTGTTATGTACTGTAACTGTAAATGTGATATACCGCTAGCGCGGACGAAGTGGAAGACGGGGCGAGTGCGCTCGACCGCTTGCGCAGTAAACTACAAGTTGGACTTGGCCTTGGTGTCGTTCTTTGGGATATAACAGAAAGGATTGTTCGTAGAGCTACACAACGAAAGAAAATATGGTTAGCAAATGATTGCAATATGACGATCCGCAAAGCATTAAGACCGCATTATATTATTAACAAAAGTATCCATCTGTTATTGATCTTGTTGTCCTTCTTGAAGTACTTTTTCAAAACGGTGTAGAAGCCAAATTTTCAGTCATACCTGCTCGTGATAATAAACAGGTTCAAAGCAAGCTCGACAAAGAAAAACGGCCGGTACGAAACGAAACTCGGGCACCGAAATTCACTGTCAACGAGGGTAGGTCCTTGCAAACTTTGCGAGGTCGTTTTTCGTAACGTCAAATATAACTAAACCCGTAAAACACATGTCGGCGGATAACCCGCTTAACTTGTCGTTTTTCTTAATACTGATTGACATTCGTCACCCCAGAGAAAAAGCGAATGAGTTCATCAGAACTCATTCGGCAAGCGAATGTCTTCTTATTGTAATGTCATTATAATGTCCCCGTGCGGCACCGCACAAAGGACACTCAGTGTGAATGTAACTCCCTGGAAATCGCATTCAGTTTGTCGTGTGACAGACAACAATAGTTCCTTGAAGATCTATCGCGAGTCTCGTGAAGTCTCGTAATTCAAAGACGGACGGATCTATCTTATCTTATCGTCGTCGTGATTTTATCTCTTACATTGCTTTCGACATGATACCTAAGCTGAATTGGGACGCGATCTTATCTATAGCATTACCCACATTCGTTGCAACTACAATTACGGCCCATTTCACTCCCATTCACTTTCCTTGGCAGTCCTTCCCCAAACGCCAAGACAACGCTTCAGTGAGAGTCGTTAAGGCAAACTCAGTTCAGCTTAACCAGACCTAAACTCAATTTCACTTCAGCCGGGGTCTAAAACTCCCAACCTCAACAAAGTTCATCCAAACTTTTTTTTTTAATCAACTTTAAACTCAAGTGCTCTTCCTGGTCCCGCACACACAAATAGCAAGCAGTAATGTGTAACGAACGGGCATCCACTTTTGCGCTTGGTATGGCATCGTTCAACTTAAAAGCCAGATGTCAGGCGCAGTATAAGAGCAGCATATTCCTTGCAGCAGGGAAATAACACTTTCAAAGGGCAAGGACGGTATGTGCAGTTGATAACAATTAATGGAGCGAAGATACGCTCCAAGCTTCGTAACTGCCTGTCATATACACCCGCATGTAGCAACCAATCAGCTTCGTAATAAAAATGGTATTGTAGAAAGAAAACTATTGACGTCAACCTTTATAAAGTGTAATCTAGTTAGGCGAAACTGGTTGAAGAAAATGACAAAGCGCAATTCTGTACACCTATTACCACACATAGCAACGTGTGGACGTACACGAAAATGGATTACTATAGAAGAAAACTGCTGGTTGTTTTCAGGGGGAGCGCGTTCGTTAACTTGACCGAACGTCAATACTGTCAGCGGCGTACGTCCCACATACCGTGTATTCATACGAAGGACATTCCCCTCGGAATATTCGAGTGGAAGAAAAAGCAAGAGGCTGCTCGCGGGACTGCGCCGCGTGTTATGTTGAGCATTCGCACGGGTGCGGGAATATCGGCACAACAGACGACACTATTAGCAGACGACAGCATCTTTTCCTGTCGTCTGCTACGGAATATTTTGTGGCTGCGGCACAGGATACTCCCCACGGTTACTAGTGCACGAAAAGAAAGCTATGACGTTTGTCGCATATCTTCTGCTGGAGTATTCTAAAGAATGTCGGTAGTGTGAGTACACGGATAATGTAGAGAGCTGTTTCGCTCTTTTCGCATTCTTTTCTTCGCTTGCTTCTCCAAACGACTCGGCCGAGGTGTCCCTCCTCGGAAGAAATGGGTCTATTTGAGGAAGAAATTACAGCACTCCCCTCAGCCCGGCACTGCCCCCAAACTACAACCTCACCTTCAATCCAAACAAATTACCTTTTCCGCCGCAAACGCCTCCCGCATCCCCTTTTTCCTCCCTACGTGGCCCTACTCCCTACTTCCCTATTCTCCCCTCCTTGTGGAAAAGAACAACAGAGAAAGAAAAGGAAGAAACATAGTGAGAAAGAAAGGCCATTACGTAATAGAGACCACCTTTCATTAGGTTATAAGAAATAAAGAAAAAAAACGTTGGCGTAAACAAAATAGCCCAACACGTACAAACACATAAAGTGAGAGGAGACGAAAACCTGAAACGGAACCAAAGGATCCTCGAGGGGCAGTGTTTCCCACTGTCTAACTTTTCCCTCTCTCTCTTTCTTTTTTTTTTTTTTTTCTTGTGCTCTCTGTCTCTCTCTCTCTGTCGTTGTCTCTTTCGATGGCTGGGCGCGGCTATTTCACGCTTAAATGACCGCCATGCTCAAGGGACGGCCGGACTGACCGATGTCCAAGGAAACATCTTTTTCCGCAGAGGTCGACACTTCTTGATGGCCAGCGCTGACCTGGCCGACGACGTTCCTTTCCTTTTTTCGGAAAACGCGAACAACCAAAAAAAAAAAGAAAAGAAGGAAGAGACGTCGTTTAGTTTCAAACTGCACCACTATTCCTCCTCTTTTCCCTAGGGAGAAAGGGGGGAGATAGAGGGAGCAAACAGAGGAAAAAGGACGTGACATCTCGTGCAGTGTAACGTGACACGGTTGCTGAGCTTCGCAGTGTAGCTTTTTGAGGAAGTATCGTGTTTGCTAAGATGTTTCATCCTTCTTTTTCCCTATCGTTACCTAAAAGTAGCAGTCTATACAAGGTTCGCTGCAAGAAATTGGGTTGTACGAGGCGGAGTAAAAAAAATAAAAAATCGTCGTAGTTTAGCTGCAACAAAAGTGAAAGACTGCGACGCTGTAAATATGTTTTGGTCCGCCCTTAGAAGGAGCTGTGTCCGGCGATTTGATTGAGTGTCACGTGACCATGGCGTTTTCAATATGGCAGCGCCCTTGTTAGCGTGCACCAGGGATAAGAGCAGCGTTCGGTGATCCTGTTTTTGTTTGTTTGTTTGTTTGTTTGTTTGTTTGTTTGTTTGTTTGTTTGTTTGTTTTTGTGCAGAGGGCGAAAAGCCCCCAGATATTCATCGCAGGATGTTGAAGCAGTACGGAAACGCATGTACGCCACTTCAAAAACGTACGAGTGGCACAAAAAGAATGATATATGTCATTCATGCCGTTCTGCAGTACCATAAAGCGTCCGCCAGGTGGGTCCCGATTCCCGAAAAACTTATCCCCCGACCAAGGAGCGGCGTGTCAATGCTTGCGAGGCGCTACTGCGACGGTATGAAGCCGAGGGAGGAGTCACCGGTGACGAATGCTGGATTCACTACGTCCAGCGGGAGAGGAAGCGAACAAGCAAGGAGTGACTGCCACAGTACGTCGCCAGCACCAAAGAAGTTCCTTGCTGCTCTAACGGTACGGGTAGGCCAATTCATGCTCACGGTCTTCTGGGACCATAGAGGCAAAACAGTGGAACATTGCATGGCTATAAGGAACCCACCGCGAACACGGCATCATACTGTGACCTGCTCGAGAATCACTTGAAGCCTGCTGTCAGGTCAAAGCGTCGCGGTGTGTTACTCCGTCACGACAATGCGCGTCCCCACGCGGCACGTACAGTGCTGTTTACGATGTTTCTAATATTATGCAAAGTAAAAAATAAATTGCGGTTATTTCTTCACTGTGTCTGTGCCTCTTACTTATGGCCAATCTTTTGCTCTCTGACGGTGAAGACCAAAGGCTGGTCCGCGTGGTGATTTATTTAATGAGGGCACCGAATGCAAGTATTTCTCCTGGTGGAATGAAAGAAGATGCCGTTCCTTTGAGACCAGCATAAAAGGAACGGGACCCATCGGCCATGTCGTTCGTGATTCATGAGCGAATGAAAGCGTCTTGTTTCTCTCTCTCTCTCTCTCTTTTTCCCTCAGTCTCAACGAAACGTTATCTTTGCTACGTCGTTCCTTTCAAACATGGCGTCGTATGCTCCTCCCTACTCCCATTAGTGCTCTACTTCAGATTTGCTATTCCTACACTCTAAAAAAAAAAGAAAGAGAGAGAGAGAGAGTGAAACGGGGAGTAATTGCAGCATCTACTCCCCTAGATTACAATTGTTTGAACTCAAATTTATGAAATCACATTGTATTGCACAGTAGAAAGCGGAGAGATACTGAGTAAAGACACTGAGGAGGAGACTGCAGAGACGACAGTAAGCATTTCATGGTCGCATGAGATAAATCAGTAAGCATAAAATGGGCATTAAAGCAAATGCCATTTGTCACAGGGCGACAAGCTTGTTTTGTGGATTTTTGTTGTTTAACAGTTTTTGGGTAAGTTAATTTAGAAGAACACACTCTGGTTCGGTGGGCCATGACGTCTTCGGGATGCTCAGATTTATGGCGTCCAGATGCTTGGTCAGACACGTAGAGGAACAGACCCCGTTGAGAAACCCGACACTTCGACGCGAGTGTGTTTGCGCCCTCCGGGTTGTTCTTGGTACCCCGCGGTGCGATCAGTGCTGCTGCTTTCGCGTTGTTCGGACCGAGTACATTAACCAGATGCCACGTGTTGTAGTCTTTAATTTTGTTTGGTTGTTTTGCTGAAGCCAGGGACTTGGGAGTCGTCTTCACACTGATGCATTGACAGAAGAAAATTATTGTTTTTGCGTAAAATGGCAGCTGTGTTTCGTGACAGAGGCGTGGTGCCCTTTTCTCAGAAAAAGGGGGGGATGCTCCGTGCAGTGACATTTGGGAACCCCGTTTCCCGAGGTAAAATAAGGGGTATCTGAGGGAAAGTGGGGCAGTCGTCGCAAGGTGGTCAGTTAAGAGTCCCAGCGAGAGAGTGGTGGGGAAGTTAGAGGAGTGGCGGCAATGTCCTGCAGGTGGACGATGATACAAGTTAGAAATGTGTGTGAAAGCTGACTGAGTTCGGCAAGTGTTGTGACGCGTGTGAGTGAAGCGACGACTCAAGGGACCCACCGAGAACCACCGTCGGAAGTAGGCAGCGATTGACCACCTCCAAGACATCGCAGAACTGAGCTAAGTGTGACTGTTTGGTTTGAAGTGGTACTGGCTCTGTGTAATCTCAGTTTTTGCAACATTATTGTAGCATGAGTAAATATGTTGTTGAGTGTAGTTCTGTGTACGTGTGCAATCGTTCAGCCACTGACTGCAGCCGCTTGACCCGCTGAGTCCGAATCATAACTAGTCACGGAGTTCCAGACATTACTCGGTATCGTCACCTGAACCCGTGACACCATTAAAACTGTTCGTGTCATTCTTCGTGCGCGTATATGGCACGGGTACTCCAGAACCCCCGTTTCAACATTCCAAAATCCCCGTCGCACTTGAACTCCCTCACAGAACACGACATCTACAAGGTACGACCTCCCAGTTACAAGATACCACGTATTCAATGCTCTTTTCCCTTCTGAATAAAAAAAAGAACAGAAAAGAGATTCATTAGCGGAGTCTCTCACGGGGCATTCAGCCACGCTCCTCCAAAGTATTTCCTTTTTTTTTTCTTTTTTTATATAAGACGTTTTCCGTGCCTTCTATTTCGACAACATAAGATACAACCGCAGCAGCCCAGTCGGATTTGCAGAACAGACTTTCCGCGGCGCAACTTCATTACATGCTAGCAATTAATACTCATTACCTCGACTTCCAAGCAAATTACCGGCCGATTCGTTCATTACGGAAGATCGGAAACCAATTCCACGAGCATATATTCCGACCTCCACGAATGTCTTAGTTAACATATGTATAGTATTACCTCACTAGTGTCGCCATCTCCATTTCTACGTACCGGAGGAATGCAGATATATATATATATATACAGTGGACCCTCGTTATTATGACCATGGTCGTTCCCGAAAATTCTGGGCATAATGCGGAATTGTCATATTAACGGGGAGGATTTGCAGAGGTTTCACAGCATTGTTCCCCAAGAGTATGGTCGTAAAGCGTGTATGTCAGATTATCGGGGGTCATATTAGCGAGGGTTCACTGTATATATATACGTTCGCATCTACAGAAACGGTGTAGACGTCAACGCGACCACACGTGTAGAAAATCTGTCGTCTGCAGAAACAATTTACGAATCAACCTCGGTTTGCACAGAAAGAACGCCCCTCGTGTTGACATCAGCCCGTATACACAGGTACTTACAGTGACACATGAGAGCACTATAAACGCAAGACCGCTACAGCAGCAATGGAGACATGAGGAATGTAGAGGAAGAGAGCAGATACACGTTGAGTGAGTGATTGAGTAGCAGTGTGTGTGTGTGGGGGGGGGGGGACTGGGGAGAGTGAGTGAGTGGGCGAATAAGAGGTGGGAGTGTCGGTGAGAGAGTAATGTCAGCGCCCTATCGGGAACCACAAACAATTCCATGTGCCTGTCTGCTGTTAACCCAACCTAAGCGACTTACCACACACGCACACACACACATAAATGGGATGATGAGTGGGGATTTTCATCGATCGCCAGGGGCGATGCTCTACCCCATCGCTGGTGGTGATGTGGGGAAAGAAATAATGAGCCACTTCACAATAAGGATCGAAGTCCTATGCTGTCGAAAAAGGTGAAAAGAGCTTTGAGGGCAGAGCGTTGGTGGACTGGAATTGGCCAGGGACCAAGCAATTTTGAGAGAGAGAGAGAGAGAGAGAGAGTCCAGCTGATTAAGAGACCCGGAGAGCGCGGTTCGGGAAGGTTGGTATGTGTGGGCAATGAAGAAGAATAAGGCTCTAGATCTTCTAGAGCAGCGCAGTGACAGGCATTGAGCAGAGTCAACTTGTCTGAAGCCGTAACGCCACTGAGCTGCAAAAGTCACACAGTGTCGCATCCAATGAATTAATGCAGCATCTTGACGTGAAGAGTTTCGTGACTTGCGAGTACTTACCAAATCACAATAGGAGATAATATTTGACTACGATACGCATACGCCATTATGGTTATTGATAGAACTCCAGGATAACAACGAAGTGCAGACCTTGCGGCTTTTTCGTGGCTGATACTGACGCAACCACAGCATCAGAGCATATTACTGTGATTCAGTAATGTTATACTCTGCTGCGTAAGGAATACGTGCACTGGCCCAATATCATATCCTGGCCTCTTATGTAAGCATAATTGCGTTTGATATTACACATGTGGGTCGTGCTAGCTTTGCGCACAACTTTGCAAAATCCGCCATAAAACACCCCCGATATCTTATCAACCAGACAACTAACTGTCCAGTCGGAATCGATAGCGAGCGAAGCCTTCATCGCAGACGTAAAGAGACGCATATCCAATCGACAACACCACTGTTCCACGAACGAAGCCAGTATATACGGAGCGCATAGTATCCAATCCAATCCCAGCACAATTAGGAACGGAGCAACTCGGCCAAGATCAACCTCGCATTCCACGGGGTAATTACGCGCGACCTCTTACCGGACGTTCGCGTGTCCAGCTTGCTCCGACCACATAACAACGGCGGTACGCGGCTCGGCTCGTAGTCCCTCCAGATAAAAAAGAAAAAAAAAAGAAAACAACAGAAACGAAGAAAGTAACGTGACCGAAGGAAGCAGACGACAGCGTCTTGCAGCGCCATGCAGGGGGCGCTGCTTAATATCGCGACCGGATGAAAGTGGGCCGTGCTGGCATTCCTGAGATATCCCGCGGGGCCTGGCAATTATTTTATCATAGCTACGGGATAAGAGGAAGGAAACAGGAAGAGAGGGAAAACGTATTGTGTTCTCTCGATCGACATGGATGCCCCCTAGTGTGGTCGCTCGGAAGCACGCGTGAACAAAGGACGCTCGTGGATATAGACTGTGATCTACTAGGGGCATTTTGTTCCTGGTGTTTATGTGGGGCTCGGCGGTTTCGTTTTTGTTTTCCACAAAGAGTGTGTCCATTAGGTTCTGATGCACATATACAGAGTTGCATGAACGAGGTGCAAAAGAGAAGTAGTATCCATGACAACGACGAAAAGTACAGCATTATTTTATAAGAGAGTACAGCAGAAGGTACACGTTTTGTGACGTGGTATGCATCACACAAGTTACAAAGTGCTATTCCATCAGTTCCTGCATAAGTCATTCATATAGCATTCGAGGATAACATAAGTGTGGGTCTTCACGGGGATCGTGCAATATTGAACCGGCGTTTAGGACTGTCGTGTTATTTCCCTTCATGATCCCGACGTCGTCCATTAGGATTATCCTGTCACATTCCTTTATAGCAATTCCGAAGTCAGCACTTGAGATAATCTTGTTACCAAAGCTGTTCCCAAGGCAATCTCTTCCCGGTCACAAGGCTGTCGTTTAGGGCCATCCTGATACATACCTTTGTGATCCCGATGTCGACCTTTAGGATCATCCTGACACCTCCTTTCATGATCTGGCCCTTTAGGATCAACCTCTTACACCCCTTTGTAATCCTGAAGCGGTCGGTTAGGACCATGCTGTTGCACGTCTTATAATCCCGAAGTCAGCATTCAGGATCATACTGATACATCCTTTCATCATGATCCCAAAGCCGTCCTTTAGGATCATCCTGATACATCCTTTCATGATCAAGATGCCAGCATTTAGGACGATCTTATTGCTCCCCTTCGTACTCCCGAAGTCAGCTTTTCCAGCCATCCCCTTACACCCCTTCATAATCTCAAAGTCACCAACCATATATCTACCATGATGCCTTCCTCCCTGAGTAAAGATAGTAAAGATAATTCGCTGAATATGAAATACCTCCTTTAATATATCCGCGTCCATGAATTAGAATACGCGTGCCGAATGCGCACATAACCCCATATCCACACAAGACAACAACCGCAACCTGCGGAATCGTCCTCGTATATGCTGCCTACGCATTTTACACGTCAGCATTATCTGAACGCGTGTCTCTGAATCCCGAATAAGGTTTCAGCTGATGGCGGATGGAACGCCCCCAGAAAATGATTTCTTAGCGCTTGTTAACAGCGACAACAACACCTTTCCTGCAGTGATAATGAGCGCGGTGTTTTATCGCCTCAGGCGATATTCTACCCCTTTCTTATAATGAAATACGAGACTACCTCGAGGGAAGCCGATTGCTTTTCTGCAGTCGCAAGACAGAAGCGTTGAGAATTAAAGGGAAGATTGAGAAGATTGCACGAATGCATCCAGCGTAGCTGCGCGGTTAAGATTTAATATTTTGCATAATTTATTTATTGTACCGTATAAACACTTTCGGGTCAAACGAATGCCTTCCGCGCCGACACTTGAACGTGGCTCGGGTTCGAATCCGGTTCGCACCGGTTGCGCTATCTGTTCTCTGATGCGTGACCCCCCACCCCACCCCCCGCCGCGGAGCGTAATGTAGGTGTACCACTCGGCAATGAGACGCCACCGAACAACCAAAGCGCAACACGGAAGCAAAACCAAAGCAGAACGGTAACAAAAATAAATATTAATATCTTCAAAAGTACATGTGCCGTGGTATCTTCGCATTACACCTCTTACTTTAAGTGACTGTTTCTGCATTTCGTACAACATTCCAGTGCGTGTAAGTGGAAGCGTTCTTGGCAGTCGCCATTGGGGCAGCCTGTTACGAAATGTCGAAGAGGATGTGCGGGGACCACCTAGGGTTCACCGCTAGAGCGACTAGAGCTGTCCCAAGCAGCACAATGTACTGAAAGTCGAGTGCAATAGGGGTGGACGGGTAGGTGGAAGGCCTTGAACAGACTCTTGAAACTAAAGAACATTGATAAGACACATACCGTCCACCCCTATTGCACTCGACTTCCAGTACATTTTGCTGCTTGGGGTGCTTCGGCCTGAGGAACGTGCAAATACCATATGGAAAAATTTTCATCCACCAATTAAGTCCCGTTGTTTTCGAGATAAACGAGATCCACAACGAATCACGCACGCACGTCTTTTCTGTATCTGAATGACGTAGGCATAAGCAGGTACAGTTCTGCGGACGATGCCGAGGTCTAAAACTGGTATAAAGGACGACCGAGAGCAGTGAGTGACTGCCGCCGAAACGTAGCTAACAACTGCTCTCTCTAATCTGTGCACCAGGGAACACAGACCTGAGGTTGCACTCGGCAGGATTCAAAATTAGTTCACAGTATATTGACCGCCAGTGGCGCATTTCAGTCTCGTCTCAAGACATTCAAGACGATCAGATTTTCAATACTGTGAAAGCATCGTCATTTTTGTCAGGGTAACCGAAAGCACTGCCCCTGCCGCAAGTTCTGCGAACTCATCAGCAAATACCTCGCATCATTATTTGGAGATTGGAGTTTCGCAGAGAAATATGTAAATCAGCGCGGCATCAAATATAGTTTCCCTTAGCTTAATAACGCTACTACACTGCAATTACAGTCAAACTCGTTTACAACGAAACCCAGGGGACAGCAAAACAAATTCGCAGTAAAGGTATTTTCGTTAAAAAGGATGTCCATTATTGGACCTATAGGGCTCCAGCGGGACCGCAAAAAAATTTGCTGTAGTGGTATTTTCGTTAAAAAGGTGTTCGCTATAAAGGAGTTTGACTATAACTGCGTTAAAAAATGGAACCTAACTGACGCTGGAACGAATGTCACGTAGTTTTCTCTCTCTCTCTCTTTCTCTCTCCTTTTTTTTCTTTTTTGTTAACAAACAGCAAGTTTGATGGCCTTAGCAACAGCGTTTCCTGATTACAACAATATGGAGACTACGCACAGCTTCATTTAAATTTCGTAAAATTCCTCATTATTTCCATCCGTTTCCGATCACGTTTTCACTTCACCAAAAGCATCCGCCATCGCGGTTGTTCGCGAAGGCTTTATAACCTCATTGCTATACGGACCTCTCCGCTGTGCAAAACGTCCCACGAGCAGCCTATTAAGTATACACTATACCACCCTCCTTTCCATACTAATTACTCTCTCATTCCCCGAACAACGGCGCTTGCCCCCAGAGTATTCGCCGTCAACCAAAAAGCCGTCTCCGAAACTGACAGCACGCTAAACATTAACACTATCCATCCTTGCAGCTTATAAACGCATTGCGCGTCACAGAGACAGCAGAAACAAGCCCTAAGCTACGCAGAGCTTTTCGAGAGTCGGAACAACTCAAAGCGGGGGCGCCTTATTACCGTAATACGCTGTCCCCTGGTTTAATTTTCCTTCTGTTATACGAGCGTTATGAAAGCTGCACTAAAACCCTTCCCTCCGTGCAAAGGACGTGCTTTAATGTACCGTCCCTCTTTCCGAATCGTCTTCTGCATTGCTTCCGTTCCGGGTTTTCTCGTTTTTGTTTCGCGAGTAGGTTGGCTGGAGCCTTATGGAACGTGCGCGTGCACTCAGTGAGGATTAAGCAGACGACGCATAAGGGGTTTATGATCAAGCGCACTGAGCATGCGCAAAGCAGAGGAAAAGGGTGAAAGAAGTTCGCAGCAAGTAGGTCATTTCGAGGGAGTGATGGATACAAACTGAAGAGGAATGTTAGTGTCGTGTTGTCTATTAATAGTAATAATTCGGGATTGTACGTCATGAAACAACTGTGACGTCACCATGGTCTGTCTATGGTACTTCGCGTTTTTCTGAGAAATTCATTTCAGTACAATGTACTGGTTTGTTTTAAAAAATCTCAAAGCGAAAAAAAGCTGCATTTTTCTTTATTGATGCATTTATTTTTGTTTTATTTCATTTTATTTTTATTCTATTTATGTATTTATATATATTTTATTTATTTATTTATTTATTCGCAATATACCAAACGCGTTTAAGCACGGTAACCTTATAGGGTCATCTTCCGATACTGATTGTAACTTCCTCTTCTTTCTTCTTTCTTCTTCCCTCTCCACTACTGTTACTGACGGACCTACGCGGCTGTCGATGCTGGTGGGCCTTATGAAGCTACCGCTTAAAAACAAGGGGGGGGGGGAATTCGTGGAACTTCATTTTACTGTGACGCATACAAACTGAAATTGTTTACTTTTCAGTATACTGAGGCTCTCTTGAGGGGGGGGGGGGTATGTTTATTGAACAAAAAAAGGGAGGACAGATCTCTCTTGAGGCAAAGGCCTGACCACGAACATTTATAAACATTCAATGTTACGCAAAACGACATCTGCAACGACGTTCAACACAGATGCATGCACAGCGCTGCAGCGATATAAACCGTTCGAGAGTGTATAAACAAGTATTCTCTTCCTGTACATATTTAACGCAGATTGGATACAAACACACACACACAGAGAAATTAAGCATAGCGGAGACGGCGTCCGTTCGCAATTAAAGAGCTGTGAAAGACCGGATAAATGGGCCGTTTCAGCCCTTTTCTTGCTCAATGAGGCAGCAGTGAGTCCTCAGAAGACGTTTCTTTCTTTCTTTCTTTTTTTTCTAAGCGGGTGTTTACGGAAGGAACTGACGCGGAAGAGACAGCGTGCGCTCTTAGCGACTTTCAAGATGCTGGAAAAAAACTGTGGATGAGGCAATTAAACGTACAGAAGGGGAAAGACGACACAAGCCCCGCACAACGCCCAGTTGCAGACTTCAATTGAGAGGTGCAACCTCAATGCACGCATTCTGGTGAGCTTCTCTCTGTTCTGTACATACTAATCACGTGTTCATACCACGAAACTCATTCGTTAGCATCATTTTAAAGAGTTTTATACATATTTTTTTTTACCTCTTCACCCAGCGCTATTGTTCGGTGATGAGGCTATCATATACCTTTTAGCAGAGTTTTTAATTTTTTTAAGAACAATTGGAATTGTAAACCTTTTTGTGGTTTTACACTGACATTTTATATATTATTTCTCTCCTTTTATTAAACATCGTACCTATTTTCAACTAGTCTCTTTTTAATTGCAGTGTTGGCACATTATGACCTTTGTTGTCGGTGCGCCACTAAAAATCCAATCATCATCAGCAGCAGCATACTTCAAATAAATGATGGTAGTTGAAGGAAAGGCACGAGAAGTGCGATTCGAACCCACACCCTCTGACTGTTAGCTAACCTCTCTGTTTAGAGAGGGTATCCAGCATGTGTGTAATTGCTAGCATCTCTGACCGGCAATCATCATCATCTTCAAGTGCCATAATTTCAATTGAAGCTGCAAAACTGTTTCACGATTTCGAGGACGTTACAGGTAGTGTTTTCGTCCCTCGTTACGACTTGCAAGGAAAAGCTGTGCGCCCTGAGTCGACTTCTCACAGGGACCTGAGCAGATATTGGCCGCGAACGGTACATTGCACACCGTCGTCCAATATCGTACACCCTCGTCCAATCGCCATGGAGATGCGTCAATACGCTATACGACAGTTTGTCTCTGCGCAGGGTGAGGGGGTAAATATTTTGGAGACGCCACGGGACGAAGTGTCCGTCCAATCACAACGAGGCAGTAATAAGAGTAGTAGTAGTAAATCGGCATGGGTCTACAGAAGGGACCACGTTGGTCTCAGCATGATAATGAACCCTCTTATTTGGGAGAGGGACCAATGGGGTCGCTCCACGGGAAATAGGGAAGAGAGGGAATCCAGGGAGCTGCGCCGACTTACTTGCATAGCGTACTGTAAATCTGCTTTGCTGTCCATTCACATCAGAGAGAGAGAGAGCCTTTATGGGCACTTTCTGTTAGCTGTTTACAATTGGGACTCCTAGGTGATCTTGATGGTGGGCACGACGCTAGGTGGTCATGATGGTGGTCACGACGCTAGGTGGTCATGATGGTGTTCGCAACATAATTTCGCATACGTTTAAGATTTTTATTTATTTGTGTCGCATTTATTTATATTATAAATTTACACAATGTGTTGTTTTTTTATCTGCAACAGAGTATTTAAAAAAAAGCAAATGAGGTCAGCATGAAGGCTGCTTTTGCAGTTGAGTAATATGGCCGGCGGAATATTTCCTCGAAGCGAGTATGTAAGTCATCTAAGATACGTACTCTTTAATGAAGGGAAATGTGAGACAGGATAAATGGAGACACGCTTCGTTGAAAGTCATTCTTCAAGCCACCTGCAATTCAACTGGGCTACCGATGCTTTTTTTCTTCTTTTTTTGTCCCTTCTTTATCTTTCTTTTTTTTTTTCTCAACAAATTCATGAGTGTATACACAATTGCATAGCTTAATTTACAATATTGGTCTTGCTCCCGTACCGTATTTCCATTTTCGAAATCTAAATCTGTACATTTTACCCCGACACTTCGAAGGCGTTCTTGGCCTTTGAACAGCATCTGTATGTGGTACGCATTGGCCGCGGTAGTCGGTGCTCCAGTTCCATCTACGGTCAGTAGTCCCGGTAGTGAGGCAGCAGGACACTGAATGCCCATTTGGGTTTTTTTCTTCCCCAATGTAGTCCCCTATGGTCTCTACGTTAAGTTGACATTCTGCTACTCCGGTTCCGTCTGGCATGCAAAGAGACATGCAACAGAGGTCAGCTGGCGCAAGTTCTCCTTTGGGGCCAGTTTCGGTAGCTTGGGACAGAAGTTTACGGAACACAACGGTGTCGCACTTCTCGATAGGAGCGACACCCTAGCGGGGTAAACAGGAACGGACACACAAACTCAGAGATGAATAGAATAGCTGGTCACCAGTTTCTTGATCGATCTCTTCCTGATATCCATGAAGCTCCGACGAAGGAGTACACACCAGCGTCGTGTTCCATAAACTTCTGTCCCAAGCTGTACCCGCGCTATTTCCGAAAAATGGTGTCCGCTTCCAAAACGCGAAACACGGAGTGGTTTCTGAGCATGCCCAGTGATGACTCCCAAATTTCATTTGGGCTCAATGCGCTTGGGGTAAAAACCATCTAATGGCGTGAGCTGATAACGGATCTTGAGCCAATACTCCTGTTGTACAGCTTGGGACAAAAGTTTACGGAACACCCGTGTGTAGCATTTTTCCACTGAAGCGACACCCTAGCAGCAAACAGGAGCTGACACACATATTGAGAGACGGAGAGAATAGCCGGTCACCCGTTTGTTAATCGATCTCTCCCTGATAGTTAGCAGAGGACCGATCCCATGAAGATCCCATCCGATCCCATACGCGGGTGCCCTGTTCCGTAAACTTTTGTCCCAAGCTCTACGAATCGAATCCCAAAGGCGCGGCTATATCTTACAGTATGCTGACACTGGACTCAAAACTTATAATTAACGATGCCACATTTCCCATTTTCACGAGAGGCTGTCATTAGCAGTGCGACGCAGCTAAAGCTGTTCGAGCAGTGTACAGAGTGCATGTGTGAGAGAAGGAAGTATGTCCTTGGACGATACAAGAGGCAACCGACATCCCTGTCCTATTTGCACACTTCTTTTTTTTTTTTTTTCTTTCTCCCTCCCACGAAAGCGCTCCTGACGAAATCTTGAAAGACGCTTTTCGTAACGAGTCCAAGACCTCCACCCTTGCAGATAAGGTCATGTCTCAGACACTTGAGCCCTCGCATATCGCATATTCGCGGCGCAAGATTGCGTGGTCTCTCTCTCACATGCATCCTTCCGCTCCAGAACTAAAACCACTTGGCGATCAACAAGGAAGTCGAAGTGAACGCGAAAAGAAGCGGATTCTCTTGTCTGCGCGGAAGGGGAGTTCTCGCACCGGTTCCACGGCGCACGGATTATGTTCAGGATGTCTTTTATGATCACCTACGTACTTCTTACATCGTACGTCAGCCCTTTCCTTTCCGAGCTGCACAACGCAACGTGGGAAGATGCGTTCAATGCATCTGGAACGACAGCAGGCCCCGAAGTCATCGATGTAGCTTCAACGACGCAAGTCCCGTACTTCGATGAAGATCTACACGGCGTGAAGGATATCGGAGGTCAAAATATCACTGAAGATTACGGATATGCTACCGTACCTACGGAAGCCGTCAACGCGAGTGCAGTGACTGAAGTCACCAATGCGACCTTTGAAGCCGTACGTTTAGCGGAAGATTTCCGAGATTTAAACGCAACCTTAGACTACGCAGATCCAGCTGAAAGCTCCGAAGAAGCGCACCTGCAGAGACTCGCGAATGAAGTCCGGTCGTACGGTCCCCTGGTGAGGAAGATTCTCGGCACTTTCACGGAAGGACCAGAAGCGAACAGGACGTACGATGAACTCGCGGACTTCGTGGACCGGTTCGGACACAGGATGGCTGGATCTCCGCAGCTCGAGGACGCCATAGATTACCTGGTGGCCGCTCTTCAGAAGGCGGGCGTGGACAGCGTGACCACGGAACCTGTGGTAGTGCCGGTGTGGTCGCGAGGGGAGGAAAAGTGTCGAATGCTGAAGCCCCGTGAGATGGATATGGACATCCTAGGGCTAGGAGCATCGGTGCCGACTGTGGACGGCGGCATCACAGCGAGAGTGGTCTTGGTGAAGACGTTCGACGAGCTGGAACGACGGAAGGACGAGGTAGAGTATGGCCGAACTGCAGGCATGGCTAACTGGATAACAGCATCCGCGTGTTGGAGCTTATACTCCAATGTCCTGCCGTGGACTGAGAGGTGGTGGGTTCGAATGCTATGACACCCGCTGTGCTCTCTGAGATTCTCCTTACGTTTCTAGGGCAGTCTTTCAGGACGGATGTCTGCACAGTTCCCCTTGAAGCTGGATATACTAACCTCCCACCCTCTCCCTTATCTGTACTCATGTATACTCTGCCCGTAGCCATAGTCTCTTTGCGCCGTACGCACGGAATAAGAAAAAAAAAAGACGAGATTAGGGCTGAGAGCAGAGAAATGTCGCGATCATGATAGGCCTAAGGAAACATATACGGAGCAACGGGGGCAATTTTAATCGTGCTTGTGCAATTTTCTGGTTGAAACTGGGGACAAAAATTCAACCGTCAGTATGACGACGTAAAGGTGCCGCCCGTAGGGCTCCTATAGTTTCGGTCTCGGTGCGCTGCTTATGGTGGTGGTCGTGGTGGTGAAAGTGCTCGCAGTTGTCGACCTCGCAGAGGTGGGCAGCGTCACGACTAACGCCCTGGAGAGAATGTGAGTCCTGGGCCGACTTCTAAGGGAACTGTGCCGACATACGTCTGAAATAAGCATCTGAGGAAAACCTAGGAAAAACCCCAGAGCCACACGAGCTACCTGTCGTGGTGGCGGCGGTGCTTCCGAAAGGGCTCGCCGTTGTCGGCCTCACAGTGGTGGACAACGTGACGTAGAGGTGACGTAGAGTGTCGTGGCTATAGCCCTGCAGCCAATATGAACGATCGTTTGGTCGGGGCGCACGTTGGTTGGTTGGGACACGACAAAAGACAAGGAGAACGTGAAATTTCCGATTGTCCCGAAACGCCCTGCATGCGCTCTGATAAACGTAGCTCGGTCGGCACCCACTCCTTCCTGCTGTCCTCTCTCCATCTGTCCCCATCTGTACGCCGGTCATAGCCACAGTTGCTTCGCTGCCCTAACACGGAATTAAAAAAAAAAAGAAAAAGTGCGGTCGCACGGCTCAGAGATGGCGCTAGGTTGGTCGTAAGTTTCCTAGAAGATGAAGCCTACTAGCGCCTCGCCACCTGCCAGCCGTTCGACTGTACCCAGTTCTTACACCCATATTCGGGACCCTTTGGGACACTCACCAAATTGAAATACGTATTCAGCTTTCCTATTCGAAACACTTTAAAGAGATAACGCTGATCCTTCAAAACTTCACGCACTCTTCTGTACTTGAGTACTTCCCTATCCGTGTATTCACACGAGCGACAGTCTCACAGGAATATTCTAGTGGAAGAAAAAGCAAAAACAATGCTTTGAGAGACGAAGTTCCATCCCGTGTTATGTGAGCATTCACGCTGTGCAGAATACCGGGCGTGGTGTACCGCGCATTTAGCAGACGACACTTAGCAGACGACACCGCCTGCGTGTTTTCCTGTCGTCTGCTACGGAATATCTTGTGGCTATGTAGCATTATATTCCCCACGGTTAGCAGTGTACGTGACGTTGAGCGCTCACGTGACAGCAGAAAGCTATGACGCTTTTCGCATCTTCTGCTTCTGGGCGAATGTCGCTCGTGTGAATACACGGTATATGGACACCGCTATTTGTGTTCTTGCGTCTTCTTTTGAGCCCGCGATGCTTCCCTTGACTCACCCTCTATAGCTCCTCCCCATATTTATTTTTTTGTGTGTGATTGTGTACTTGTTGATAACCTTTGCGGTGCGGCATACACTTTCAGGTTAATGGCAGCATCGTGGTGTTCAACCCCACCTGGAAGTCTTACGCGAGTTACTACCCTTACCGCACCAGGGGTGCCGTTGAAGCTTCTCGCCATGGAGCCCTGGCAGCTCTTGTGCGTTCGGGTACCCCTTTCTCCTTGTACACGGTGCACACTGGCGGCGTATCTTACGCAGAGGATGTGCCCAGGATACCTACGGCCGCTATCACTGTCGAAGACGCAGACCTTCTGGATAGGATACTGGCAAGAGGTATACAAACTGTGGAACGTCTTTTTTGATTGCATTGACAGCCTGGTAAAAAATAGAATCCCCTAGAGGGTCAGTGTCCGCCACCGTTCGGCGCTATAATACACTCTCATATATTTCGCAGGGCACGAAGTCATACTGCACTTGAGCATGAAAAGCAACTACAGTGAAGGCGAGTCTCGGAACATTGTAGCCGACATTAAGGGCACCGTATTTCCAGAACAGGTAAGCTTCTAGCGCATCTGTCGCATGTGTGTCGTGGGGAACGAGCAGGCCGACAGCGCCGCAGAAGCAGCACTCTCGTCTCGGAACCGGACCCGTATTGTTCTGCTCAGAGGAGACCGCCGTTCAATTCTGCGACGTCTAGTGACACCCCTGGCTTCCCGCCAACGGACAACCGACATTCTTCCCCCCTCTATGTTGAACAGAGTTGATCCCACGCTCGCTTTCCGCATGCCACGAAACACATCTCGTCAGGATGCTGCATTAATCCACCGCATGCGCCTCGATGTGGCCTTTACAGCTCAGTGGCGTTACCGCTTGAGACAAACTGATTCTCCCACCTGCTGCCACTGTGGTGCTCTTGAGGATCTGAAGCACATTCTTCTTCATTGCCCTCACTACGAACCTTCCCGAACCACACTCTCCGAGTCTCTTCGTCAGCTGGACTCTCGCCCTCTCTCCCTACCGAAATTGCTTGGTCCCTGGCCCAATCCAGCCCAGCAACGCTCTGCGCTCAAAGCTCTTCTGACATTTCTGGACACCATCGGACTTCGATCGTTATTGTAAAGGGGCTCGTTATTTTATTCCCCCCATTCCACCAAGCACTGGGGTAGAGTATCGCCTGTTGCGATGAAACTCCCCACCCTCCAAGACCGAAAATAAAGTTGTTGTTGTTGTTTGTCGCATGACGTCCACATATCAGCAAACTCTTATACCACCTTTCGTCTCGTGCAGTACGTAATAGCTGGAGCCCACACGGACTCCTGGGACGTAGGTCAAGGAGCTATGGACGACGGCGGAGGGGTCCTCATCAGCGTCCGTATGGCACAGTTCCTGCGGGAGTTCAATCTCCGCCCGAAGCGGACCATCCGCATCGTCCTGTGGACTGCTGAAGAGATAGGCTATTTCGGAGGCAGGGCCTTCGCTCAGAGGCACCAATCAGAGACGGGCAACATATCCATCGCCTTGGAGTCCGACTATGGTACCTTCACACCCTACGGCCTCACGACGTCGAGTCGCAACAACGTCACCCAAAGCATCATGCTGGAGGTCTTGAAGCTGCTTCAGCCCATCAATGCCACAGAACTGCTAGTCCGAACAGCTGGTTCCGACGTTAGATTGCTCGATAAGTTCGGCGTTCCCGTGTCCATTCTGTTGAACAGGAACGATAAGTACTTCCACTATCACCATTCCAGAGCAGACACCATGTCCATGATGGACAGGGAAGCTTTAGACCTGTGCACAGCAATGTGGGTTGCTGTGTGTTACGTTTTTGCTGACCTCGAGGAGATGCTTCCGCGATAGACAATCCGCATCGTATTACAATGGACAAGCGACCATAGAACACCGGATCTCTGAAGAAGAAGATCTCTATATGGTGTACATGTGTTTGCTGTCATCAAGTAGGATTGCACTGCATTGGATTGAAGTTGAAAGTAATATGGAGATTATGGCTCCGGCAAACTGCATTGGCTACTCCAGCTCACTTGTACCACTAAAAGGGTGGTTAAGACCAGCACAAACCACCAGGGGTTGGACCACCATCAAGTGAAACTACCTATGAGGTAGACCCTTTTTATACAACTGCTTTATTTCACGCCTTTAAAACATACAGAACCTCTGTCTTACATACCGGAAAACAATGGCTCCCAACGGGAGATTGTTACTGGGTAATAGGAAGAGTAACCCCCGAAACCCTCCTGTTCTTTCTGTTCCTCGTCTCGGGTTACTCTTCCCCTTGCCATGTACCTGCTCGTTTGCGCCCTAACCCTTTTGCCGTTGCTATACAGGGGTCCATGTAATGCTTGTCAAAATACCTCCTGCCAATATCCCTGCAACGTAATCGGAATGAAAAATAGCTTCAGTTCTAATGACAAAGTGCAATAGTCGCCATCATCACCATCGCGGGTTCCAATAAGTAATTTCGCGACGCACATTCTGTGTGGCCGTACCAGATACCTCATGGAAGACAGAGACCTTGCCGAGATATTGCGAATATACCTCTACCTGTTTGTAAACAAATGACGTCATAGTGTTCGACAGCGCCACCAATTTGGTAGAGTTGAACTACGCTCGAAGCTAGGGACGAAACAAGGTCGCGCCCGAAAGCCGCGGTCTTGAGAGGATTACGATGGTCTCTGAAAGGGACGAGACCTTCTGTCCTACTTTTCTTTCAATAGGAGGCAGCGAACAGGCGCCCATTCGTGGAACCCAGCCCTCCCCTTCCGATTTGTTTCGGTTTTAGCGTGTCTACCAACGTCATGATGACGTTCCTCGGGTAGAGGTCTGTCGGTACATACGTATATAGAATCAAACCCTGCCTCGGTGTGCCATGGGCGTTGACGACCAAGCAGCTCCAGTTGAGGAGGAAAGTGGAATGACGAAATCATGTTCTAATAAGTGTGACATCGATTGTCCAGTTTGTAAATATTGCCAAAAGTGCGATAAATTATGGGAATGTATTTGCGATGTATTTGCGACGAAATTTGCGATGTATTGTATGTATGTATGTTGTATGGATACGTATTTCTTCTTTCTTTCCTTTTGTTCAAGGTGTTCCAACGATTTGTATTTGGGGAATGCCCCCCCCCCTTCGACGGCACTATGTCAGAAATATCACAAATAAAATAAATAAATAAATAAATGTGAATTGGCATTGTGCTAGAAAAATCGGCTGCATCCGTTTTTGCATTGTGCCAAACGCGTTTCAATCTGGTGTTTTTGTCGTCATTGGCGGCAAACTTCTTGCCGGAACTCTTTTTGAAAAGCTATCAAATTTTCATTGAAAATGATGAAAGATGAAAGTCACTGAAAAAGGTTAGCCAGCTGTAGGACTCGAACCCACATCTTCTGGACCCACGCTTTCTAATGTTTCGCGAAATCTCTTTTTATAACTGCGTTTAATTACTAATTGGTTGCCGCGGTGGTTGCACAATATCAGCGTTTCCGCAAACACAGTCTGGCAACCACGTGGCGGTGGTGGCACGTGAAAGGTCACGTGACCCCCACGAAGCCGTCTGGTGTCTACACGGCGGTTGACACCATAAAGACTATCGGCGAACTGCACACAGCAAAATTCATTCTTTGCAATTTACAATTTTCCGTCATGGTGAACAATATACTATACCATGAGCTTTAAATTAGCCGGTTCCTCCAACGCAAAATGAAGGAACTCACATGGAGCACATTTCACATTTAACATGCAAAGGTACTCGCTCCGCTTGGAAAGCTCTTATACGACGTCCCTTATTCGCATATACTGGTGGAAGGGACAACATCGTTATCCTTATTCATCGCGCAACGCGCATTACGCCCGCGCAAGTCGAAGAAATGACTCCGAATCAAGTAAGTGCACTTTGCAGTACTTTGTGTCGGGTAATGGGTGGCGAATTAGGTCATGAGGCCGGGAAGCAGATCGGTATGGATGGATGGATGGATAATGGATGGAGTTTTCCAAAGAGGGAAATGATGTCCGTGTCGATGCTGCCTGTTCATATCTGTTTCTCATATCATTTCATATATTACTTTGTCGCTTCTAAGATAGGATCATTTTCTTGTTCTTGATTCCGTGTTATCGCCGCGAAGCAACTGAGGCTATATGAGCGGCGTATATAGATGTGGACAGACGGAGAGAGGACAGCGGGAAGATGTGGGGGACAGGGGGGGTTTAGTATGCGTTCCTGGGCCGACTTCAAGGGGAATTGTGCTGACATTCGTTTGGAGAGTCTTCGGAAAACCCAGGGAAAACCTCAGAGAGCACAGATCACTCACAGATCACAGAGCACTTCATCAAATTTGCACCGAAACTCCACTAGCTTTGCAGATTGCGAGAGGTATCCATTTCAATCCCATCCAATCCACTTGCCACCCAAAATGGCGCTGCCCATGTTGGATACGGCGACAAATCTGAGGATAGGTTTATCGATAGCGCCCCATATTTCGAGACTTCATTGGTCGGAAAGCTGAAAAAGTGGGCGGAGCTTCAGGTATAGGCATGACCCATTAATGGCCAGACTCCCTTTTAATATACGGCTCTGCACACTGCTGACATCATCCGGCAAGGGAGAAAGAATGCAGGGCTTGGAAGCAGACGACAATGCTGCGTGGCGTCCTGGAATCTTCCTCCGGACGAACCGCCGTATAGTATGGAGCTCTGTTTTCTCGCTCTTCGCATTTCGGTTTCGGTTCGCTATTGTCATCATTTACGAATTAATTTTATTTATTTATTTTTATTTTTTTGCAAGTAGTACAAATCGTAATATACAGACGGGGGTCCCTAGCAAGCTAGTATGGGACACCGCGTCAGTTACAACGTGAATTAACAGCTCTATACGTACATCGATACTAAAGGCTTATTCTGACCTCATCAGAATGATTAAGAAAACTGACTCGTCAGACAGATAAACCTCGTGGAGAGGTGAAAAAACGTTCCTGTATTTCACCTTGAGTTACATGTTCAGACAGACGAGAGCGAGAGCTCAACAGTTGGTCTACATAAGACACAAGGGAGAGAAGAAAGGTCACGTGGTACAGAGATCCAAAGCGTTGTACACAAACGGAAAGAAAAGAAAACGGAGCGAACCACAAACACACCGAAGCCACCCACCTCGTCCAGCCAGACCGCTGTAACGCAACCGAGTTAAACCCGACACTTGTTGTGGTTATGGCCTGTGGAGTCAGACAGGGGTTCTTCGAATTGTATCAACACCGGGGATCCCGCCTCGAGATGGGTGGCATGTTATGGTTCCCTCCAATCTGCCCCTCCGTGTATACTTCGACTGATATCATTTGGTTTGAGTACAAGAAATTCACACGCTAAGAATACAGAGCAAAGAAACGAAACCCGTGCCTTGTAAGTGGCAGCACAAGGCTATACAGAAAATGTAATAAACTAGTTAAATATAATATACGAACTATATGTAGACTGGGGCAGTTCAGAGGTTACAGGAACTGCGTCAACATACACCAATAATTTAGTGGGGTGGGATAACAAAAAAAAAGAAAGGAAAGGAAAGGAAAATAAATATTTCGTCGAGGAGTATATTCATAGATGCAGAGTGGTTTATTGGTGTTGTTGCATGAAAGGCACATGTGGTAAACACATGTGTTGGGGTGAAGAACATGTTACAGAACAATTACTGCGAATGCGACGAATGCAAAACGAATGCGAATGTTGTACTCCGTATCGAGGAGATGATGCGTGTTCGAAGTGATGCTCAACTTTTTTTTTTTTTTCGAATCCTTGCGAAGTCTCCCTTTAAGTTGAACATGACTACAGATTGAAGAGGTATTAAAAAATAGCATTACATTCGCGGAGCGACCCAGAACCTCTTTCCATTGAACCAACCCAAAAAGGTTCTATCGACAACAACCCGACAGGAAGCAAAGCCCACGGTTGCCAACATCTTCCCCGCACACTTTCTTTACCCGCTTCGCATAAATGGTGCATTCTTTTGCAGTATACGCTGCTGGAAACAATCACCGGTCTCTATATACACGTAAGAGAGCCGCATCACGTGGTGTGATGCATAGCTTGCCGTCACGCCCAGTTACTTAAAGTAATGGATGAAGCCCATCGAATATCGAAACAGTATCGCGTAGAAGACGTTTGCCCGGATGATTGAAAGTGTAGGGTATATGTTGTATGAAGAAACACTTTACGAAGAGTCCTTTTGTGTGTGGCACGTCTCTTCTTCTGCTGTGTACATTCGCTCAATTGATCCACATGTATATATCGCGAAAGTGAATGTGTACGAAGAATACGAAGAGGTGGGGGGGATAAGCGAAAGAGATATTAATTTCAACGAGTAATTTACGAGAAAGTCAGCAATGGGTGTCAGACCTCGTCAGTTACTCGTTCACTTTGTCCCTTAGGCTTTGGAGGCTGTATGAGTTGTGTTTGTCCCTACACTCTTAAAAATGAATTTCACCGCATAGCACGCTCCTAGCCAACCATGATCTCGAATGATATCGTTATCTGCCCTGATTTGTTGAAAACAGGGGGCGTACGCCTTTTCTGTGACAATTATGAACAGCACAAGTGTCACAGAAATGGCGTACGACCCCCGTTTTCAACAAATCAGGGCAGATAACGATATCATTCGAGATAATGGTTGGCTAGGAGCGTGCTATGTGGTGAAGTTCATTTTTAAGAGTGTAGATGGAAAGACACGAGTAAAGTGATTGTTAGTTGTGGGGGGATGTTTTACGGGTACCCTCACCCCCAATCAAGAAAAGGAAAAGATAACCAGATAACAGGATTAACGGTAATTAGGGTACAGGGGTAAAAGGGGGTACTTCTCCTCCAAAACGAGACTCCCTATAGACCACACTGGAATCCAGGTATCAAGTCCGCCGCACGTTGGGATGTGGGTGTGCTTGTATGTGCCTCGCGTTGAAACAAATGTATCGGCGCAATCATAGCATTATGAATCGATTAATTAATTCCACGACATAGTGTAAGCGTTGCATAGTGCAAACCTCATAACACACAGCTATCACACGATCCATCCTCCGTCCTAAGAAAGACAACCCTGCAGATCTCCTCCCCCTTCTCTTCAGAGCGCATGCGCGGACCCAGCAAGCATCCACGCAGACTGTAGTCCCTGCATTAATGATGGGTGCACTTCGCTGCGTCGGGGACACAACCCTTTCCCTCGGAGAGCAAATACATCAACTTTCCATTTGGTGGGGTTAGCTCTGTATGCGCATTATCCACGAGACATCTCCCCCTCATCATCCAAGCTAACATATTGGAAGTATACAGACTACTATCCGGGGCGGCGATGTACGGCCCCAGATGCTCTTCGGCGAATTAGGCGCGCGTGATAGACGCGGGTTTCGAACGATTTGGCCGAGACTGTTTGAGCAGCCTGCGTTTACAGTTTGCTTTCAGAATCCTTCTATATAGAATACGCCGATGAACCGACGTTATATATATTGCGCACAAATACGAGCGAGCAGAGGGTAAATGTGTTTATCTGGTAATGTATCGAGAAGGACCGAAAGGTACATCGACTATAGAGATTCAGACGGGACGGGTCAGCACGACGCACGCGCCGGCCAGGGCCAGGTTCGAGCTATACCCGTACCTCTTCGGGTCCGGACCTGTATTGTTCTATATGCATTGTGAATCCCTCGTTATTATGACCATGGTCGTTCCCGAGAATTTAGGTCATAATGCGGGATTGTCATATTAACGGGAGGGGATTTGCAGAGGTTTCACAGCATTCCCAAGGAGTATGGTCGTAAAGCGGGTATGTCAGATTATCGGGGGTCATATTAACGAGGGTTCACTGTATATTGCTTATTTCGAAAACAAGAGGCACACCGGCAGCACAATAAAATAAGAATTATTTTCAAACATTAAAAAAAAGGAAAAAAAACATCACGTTTCGGGATCCATACCGTGCATTCACACGAGCGACATTCCCCCGAAAGCGGAAGATTCGAAAAGCGTCATAGCTTTCTGCTGTCACGTGAGCACGAGCGCTCAACGTCGTGTCCTCACGTGCACTGCTAACCGTGGGGAATATCCTGCTACACAGCCACAAGGTATTCCGTAGCAGACGACAGCAAAACACGCTGACGGTGTCGTCTGCTAAGTGTCGTCTGCTAAATGCGCAGTATACGCCACTCCCTATATATTCCGCACCGCGTGAATGCTCAACTTAACACGGGACCGAACTTCGGCTCTGTGAGCAGTGTTTTCGCTTTTTCTTCCACTAGAATATTCCGTGAGGATATCCGCTCGTGTGAATACACGGATAAGGGACACATTATTAGTAGCGATGGAACAACGGAATCCTCGCGAATCCTAGGCAGGGATTCGAGATTCGGGAATCCGGAATCGCAGTGCCCCAAAATGACGAATCAAATCTTTCTTAATCCACCAACCACGTTTCTTTGTTTCTCTTTAAAATTGGCGCCTCCGAAGTCCACCTGAAAAGCCTGATATTGGCCGGCGGTTGTGTTTTCTTGTTTGTTTTAGACTGCTCTGCACTGAAAGGGTTCCAAGCAGGAACTCTCCTTACAAGTTTAAAAGTAACATATTTTTGCTTTAGATTGTTTCTTAGTTGTACGAAAAGAATGCAGACTCTCGAGAGTTAAATGTATTTTGTATAGTCGATGAACAACGTGTTAGATAAATTACATTTAGAAAGACGTATACGGGCATGTTTCCTCCCGAAAGTTACTTAATATGTTTTTCATTACACAAAGCTATCAAATTCTGCTTCAAAACACTTTTCAATATAAGTGTTGTTGTTTTTTTCTGGATCTTTAAACTCTCTTTTTTAAAGAAAGGACTCGAAAGATTGGAGACACGTAAGATTCGTGGATTCGCACAACCTTCCTTGGATTCCCATCTCTAATCATTAGGAACGAAGAAGCCGAAAACACCAATTCCTTCAGTGCCCCTTTAAAGAAGCACTATAAGTTCACCTCCCAATTTGTTTTTCTCCGCAACGAATAAAACGGAGCGAGTGCGAGGCCTCGATCTGTTTCGCACACCTTCAAAGAATCCTCCACTCCTGAAAAGAGCGTATCGGAGAATGAGGGAAGGTCGTGACGTAATGTGGTCCCCGAGCACGTGACTCGTGACGTAGAGCGGCACAGCTCAAGCAGGTATATGTGCCACGCGATGATCGTGTTGGCCGAGCGCGGCTGCTTCTTCCAACCGTATTTCTTTCTTTCTCTCTTTTTTTTATTTTTTTGTAAATCTGGTCGCGCAGCGAAAACACACCGCAGAGCAAAAATAGTTCGCATGCCGCTCTTAAAAATGAACTTCACCGCATAGCACGCTCCTAGCAAACCATCATCTCAAATGATATCGCTATCTGCCCTGATTTGTTGAAAACTGGGGGCGTACGCCTTTTTTTTGCGACACTTATGCTGTTCATAATTGTCACAAAAAAGGCGTACGCCTCCCATTTTCAACAAATCAGGGCAGATAACGATATCATTCGAGATGGCGGTTGGCTAGGAGCGTGCTATACGGTGAAGTTCATTTCTAAGAGTGTGGTGTCTCGCGATGGCCAGCTTGACGAACGAGACCGAACAGCACCGTACAGTTCACCTTCAAACAACGAATAGAGGTTACAAACATATTTACCCGCATACCCTTGCTCGAGTGCAACATCACTCAAAATAAATCTCTCCAAATCAGGCGGCGCAACTACCTCGTATTAAATCGACTGAAGAAGAACCGGTGCCCTGGCGGCGAATGCAGCCATAACACGGTCGGCGCGTAATCGCAGACGACACTTCTCCCACTTCCTGCGACACCCTGCGACCTGCGGCATGCACGTTGCCGCTAACGCAGTTTCTTTTGGTCTTCTCCCAGGAACACACCGGGAAGATAGAGGGCGCTACGTACCGGAAGTGGTGTCGCGCGACGTGCCGGTAACGAATGGCGCTGATTCCGGCTAGATAAGCCTCGGGTAGCATTAACACATACACACGTACGCGGTATGTACGGTGGATATGAGGGGGAAAACAGTCAAGGGGAATTAATGTGAGGGACATCGAGTTGTAAACAGATATACATCTACGGTGTGTAGGAAAGGACATGCGGACAAGGATATACTAATGGAACATGATTCGTTTGTCTCGGAGAACCTGGTAAGCCTGTACTCAGGCATGTACTCACAATGGGAATTCCGACTACACGCTATCTTCGACTGGGAAGCATATAACAGGAAGTAGGATTTCATACTAGAGAATTAATAACAACATAATCATAGTTTGGACATAGTCTGGTCAAAGTTTAGATTACGCAACGAATACCGCTATTTTATTTTGCCTTTTGCGCAAAAAACGAGGGAGGGACTGCAGCATTGTCAACGTTACAAAATGGATAGAGTACTTCCTTTGAACATGTCAATACTTCCCAGTAACCCACAAACGCAAACTGGTCTCGCAAATACTTCGGCATACGGGTCCAGATATTTGCGAGCACCGAATGCAAACAGATTATTCGTACACACCATTGTTTTCAATCACATTGTACACAAAGGCTAACCCTAACCTAATCAAACAACGTCTGGCATGTCCGTCCATGCGAACGCCCCCTGCCGTTCGGTTCAAAAAGCATCCCCCGAAAAAACGGAAATTTGCGAGAGCAAAAGAGGGCCACGTTTGGAAGCGTGCGTCTCGCTAGAGGCCCTCCAATCACCGGTGAAGCAGAAACGCGCCACGACTTTTCGCATCCGCGATGACAAATAGTCCCTCCTGAGAGAGCCAACCATCATGCTCAGTATCTACGCCGTTATGAGTCCGATAGCTCTGCGCCGCATCGCTTGTTCTCGTCTGCTAGCTTATTTCTGCTACTTCCGCTATATTGTTTTCCGTCTTCTGCTTCTTTCTACTTTCGGTTTCCTTTTCGTTCCCTTTCTTCCTTTTCTGCGCGAGATGAAGTAGTGCATTGGGAGTGGGTGCAGTACCGTTTACGGCATGGGTTGCTTTTGTTCGGATTTTTCTCTTTGACGTCTCGTCCAGGTACGATGCGGCGACGCCCTGGCGGGCAACGTCACGACTATCGGAGGGAAGGATCCTGCGTCCTGGGCCGACTTCACAGGAAACTGTGTCGACATTTGTCTTAATGCGTCTGAGGAAAACCCAGGGAAGACACGCACAGTCTGCTCAGCCAGTGCCCGGATTCGAACTCGGGTCATCTACACAGTCTCGGCGTGGTTCTAACATCACGGAAATCATCTTAACCAGTGTGGCGGCTACGGGCGAGGTCACGTGCTTTCGAGAACCAATAGGAAACCGGGGAATAAAATGACATTATAGTTTCGAAATCGACTGGAACAGATGCGACCGTCCCTTTTAACAACTGCATCGGTAAACGAACTGAGGGAAGACATTCTACGTATATAGAACTCTGCTCCGGCTGACGTTCACAAGGCAACGAAAAATCGCTCCACAAAAGCAACCCCGCAAGACTCTAACGTGGCAAACAACCCAGGCACGAAAGCGTACAGATCGATTGGAGGCAGGTCGTTCCAAAAATTATATTTTCCTTCCCTTCTTTGCCTACCTTACAATACGGCAGGAACATAGCGACCCCGTCAAGTGCGAATGGAAATTTACACATGAAATATTCAGAGCGGAGACTCCTGGCAACGCATCAAAAGATTCACGTGCGAGGAAAAGACGAATTCAGAGGTCGCCACTATTCAGTATGAAAAAAAAAAAAAAAAAGAAAATAGAGAGAGAGAGAGAGAGCGGGAGGGGGGGGGGGAATAAAAAGCACACCAGCAGCGTCACCGCCTGCACGTTTTTGGTTTGCGGGTTTCTCTTTCGAGATACGCGATGCTTTCCGTTGTGTGCATGCCTGCGTGTTGCTTTGAGGTTACGAACTTCTGAAAGTGCACCAGCAGAGAGCGCTCTACACAGACCTCACACAAACGAGCTTCATCGAACTTTCACGAGAACGTCATAAAGATTTGAATAAATACTCGAAATAATATAGTACTAGAATTTTTAGTTTTCATATAGTTGCCGAACGATGTGGTCCAAAGCTCTAAATGACACGTCTCCCGGTTTTGCAGACGACATATAAAACTGCAGCATTGCGAAATATATCTTCAGACGACAAGAAAGCAGTCTGCTAAAATAAGAGAGAGAGAGAGAAATCGAAAGGCAAAATTGGACCCTTAAAAAGTGAAAAGACAAAACGAAACCAGACAAGATCATCTGTTCCAAAGGGAAAGAAGCGGCAAACTCATGTCGTCTCAAAAAAAAAAAACAAAAAAAAAATGGAAAGAACGGGTATTGCGGGGTACGGGAAAACGAAACTAATCTCGCCTGCGAAAAAAAGGAAGGCGAAATAGTCTGTTACGCAGAAACTCGAATGAAAGACAACTGCGCCTACAGAAGTGGAAGATCCATTGGTTCATTCAGTGTGCCGTACCCAGTGTTGTACGCAACGCCGTGACAAGTAACGCCGTTACAGTAATCGATACTTTTTTCGGTATCGGAGCGCGGATCGCGATACCTTTTTAAATCGCCATCGGAAAAGTATTTCCGTTACAAATTTACGGTAACGCGCTCTCCGCTACGTTACCGAAATCTATACTTTTTTAGACACTATCATTTTTTTAATAGTTTTTTTGAATTCTTCTGCGCAGTGACAATACACCGTAGAGTGAAAATATTGTGCGTGATAGCTCCTTATAGACTATACTGACTTTCGAGCCATGTTGAATGTCATTTCCTTGCTTGACACGGCCGATGACACGGAGTCCTTGGGTAAATCAAGGGAACACGGCGGAAAGGAAAGAGGGTCGGCTCCTGAATTATAATGTCATATGATGTCAACAGCGGAATCGACAGACGTGCGACGATATTTCCCGAATCAATTTATTCATGGTGCATCGAAATATGAGATACACAGTGCACATGGCCAAGGATATGCTAATCGAGTAAAGACTTACCATATGAACCATATGATCACTGTCACCTGGGGTTACAGTTGTGTCCATGCCCCCTAGAAGCAACCATAGGGTACATAATTCAAATTGTACGATTCTGTTAAACAGAATAGTATTGAGGCGGACGCATGCGGTCCAGTTAAAGTTCGCTTCCGGAGAGGATTGGCTGCACCGTCGCAAAATTGTTTTCTTCGCTTTGCTTTCCTCCCGCGACTTAAGGAAGTGATGTCATTGGCGCCAGCGTGCAGAACTTGATAGCAAACGACAAAGCCATTATTTTTATTCGCAGGGATCTGGAAAACTGCAGCAAGCTTGTCGCATTCGTTGACTGCAATCAATGCCCCGACTATTACTGTAGGGAATGACATCATTTTTAGCCCAAATGTCGCGACCGTGCGTGCCGAGAGAAGCGATTTTGTTGCATCTCCCATATAGACCCCCATTTATCGAAAATTTGACTTCATTCGCCAAAAATCAGTAGATCGCGTCAGGCTCTCAAAGATATGTCATTCCCTAGATAAACTCGAGGGGAGCACGCCTGTACCTGTTTCGTGTAGAAATTTAGCGAGGTTTACGAGAACCCTGCGAACAAAAATAAACCTCTACCCGAGAAACGTCATCATGACGTTGGTAGACAGACCAAAACCGAAACAGATGGCAAGGGGGAGAGCTGAGTTCCACGAATGGGCAATTGTTCGCTGCCTTCTATTGAAAGAAAAGCAGGACCAAAGGTCGCGTCCCTTTTCAGAGAAGATCGTAATCCCCTCTCAAGACCGTGGCTTTCGCGCGCGACCTTGTTCGCTACTAGCTTTGAACGTAGTTCAACTCTACCAAATTCGTGGCGCTGTCGAACACTATGACGTCATTTGTTTACAAACAAGTAGAGGTCTATTCCCCGTAGACTTCTTAAGAAGTTCACCTTAGGATAGTTTGGACAGTGTCTACTAGCTACCAAATAGTTGCTTGCTACTATACAATGGTGCTACTAGTAATAGCAATAGTTACTTTCTAGAAAAGTACCACTGACTACACACGAGAAACGTATCGTTGGAAATCTTACCGTACGAGATCGGATCGGATCGGATCGGATCGGATCGGATTGTTAAAAAAATAGACGTCTCATTTTGGCTCTGCTGCTAATGGCATAAGAAGAAAGAGACAACATTTACGAATCGATGAACATCGATACATTTATTCACGGCACAATAGAAAAATATGTGACAATCAAAGCCCTGCAAGCGATCGACAAAATATGCCAATAAGTCAAATGACCATGCTTCCTTGTTTCTGTACTTTGACGCACATTGCATCCATGTAGCACAGGCTAGCTTGGAAATTAAGAAAAATGCGGCTTCATGTCGGGGGAATGGTGTGAAGTGCTGTGAGGCCTCAATTCACCATTCACGTGATGAACGTTTGCGTAGGGTGACATCACCAGAGAATAGGAATGAGGTAAAAAAAAAAAAAAAACTGATGGAGTTGATGAGACCACTAGCTACAGCACCTCAAGATAAGCTGTACAACATTTTGCACAAACATCTTTTTTTCTACACTGGTAATACATGGCAGGCAACATGTAGGCACATGAGGAACGACACTACAGCACGATAAGGCTAGTTTTGCATGTCTTTTTTTTACACACCTATACACTGCAGGCAATATTCTTGTATTGTGTCTAGTCTTGCATTCAATAATATCATATTATCACTGCTAGAAGGACATAGGCAAGCATAAACGCATATCGTGCTACTCAGCAAAGCTACAAAACATCTGGTCAGCATTCACTTAAAGTTCAGCCAGAAGGGCTGAACAAGCTAAGCAATATGAGTATATTTCAGCGCTGCGTCACAAAAGCTTTCACGCCCACAATGGCGGGGTATGCCGGCACGGATTGGACACAAAACACAATACGATGATACAGGGGAAATGCATTTTGAATTTTCATGTAGCGTCGTGATGGGCAGCGTGATTGTCACTTATTGATATGAAGTGCGACGTGTTCAATACTGCACATTCGACGGCACATTCCGCACTACAGCAATGTGTATGTCACAAGTGTGAAGACTACAAAGCTCCGCGTCGTCGGGTGCTTGTGGGAACGGTCAGCGTACATGTCCCCAGCACGTCTGGTTTGACAATATGAGTTGATCTCTCGACATGACGCAGATCACGTTACCAGAGTGCTGGCGACACGCTGGGAAGTCTGTTATATTGGGACATTAATGATTATTTTATTGGCATACCTGTATAATGTGCTCGTTTGAATAAAGGTAACAGCATGTATGTACTATATGTTGTGTGTAAGCACCCTTGGCAGTGTGTTATGAATAGACAGGACATTTGGATGTAAGGGGCAAGGTAACATTCCTACGCTGACGACTTAAGCCTCAAAAGGGGCTTACGGGTATAGGTAACAAAAGTGCTACCAATGATGTACTATTCCAACTGAAATTATAATTAGTTTATCAACCGCTATTCGATAATCGTTCAAAACAAGCATTGTGGTCATCAATCTGTGCTGATTACCCTCTTGTCCCTGCGTTCGAAAAAAGCAGGCGAAATCTCTTTTTGACTTGGCTCTATCTGTTTGTAACGCAAACTTGTAAAACGAATCACCAGAGGGCCTGGACAGCCGTTTCGATCTGCCGCATTACATGATGTGAACTGAGAATCTGTCGTCTGTTAATTTTTCCCCTCTCTCGCGCCTCCTCCTTGTCATTATGAACCAGCTAGTCTGCACAGTTTCACTGTTATCGACATGACCCTAGCCAGAAATGAGCCCATCTTAACTGGTGGCACCTTTTGGCAGTCTTGCCAGGGACCGAACTAGCACGGTACAGCATTATTTATTTATTTATTTATTTATTTATTTATTTATTTACTCTGCCCACCAACAGCCACTATCCTAACTTGTGGTGAAACTACATGAGTTTAAAATACAGCGTAAAAAACACCAAAAAGAAAGATTAACAGCAAAAATAAAAAACGTAATAAGCTCCGAGTCAAGTTGACAGTCACTATAAGTCAACTGGAAGTCAAGTCAAGGGGGTGTAACTCCAACCTAGACATCACTGAAGCATACGAGTAATAAAATTTACGATAGTACTAAAACCTGTCATACACAACTGCGACAAGTTTCCGTCGAACCCTCTCGATGGCTGCTGAGGAAGTCAACGTTAAAGAATTCCAAACACTTGAGGCAGACTCCAGTCTGCTTCTCACGAGAGTTTTGTGAAGATTAACCAAACACAGCGGCTTACTGAAGTTTTCGGCAATGCGACATACAAAACCCAGGGAACGTAAAGCAACGTTGCGAACTTCAAAAACACGGTTCCAATGGTTATAGGCTGCAGAACTGCGTTCATTTTCCGTATATGACTATCGTAGTTGTTGTCTGGCGCGACACGGTTCTAAAGATTTCCCGATAACACATAAGTGCATAAGTAACTTAAGATTTTGCCTTGAATTAAAGCACCAATCTTTTTCCCCCAACTCATTAAAAGCATTTCAGTAGAAAATGCAGTCAAAGCACTATGGCTGCCAACTATAATTTATAGTAACTGTAACTCGCAACTCAAAATTGTTACTAATGTTTGTACACTAATGTAAACTTTGTTACTAATGTTTGTAAACTAATGTTTGAGTTCTCCTATGGCACAGCCTAGCAGTCACTCTGAGTAGGAACGCCACCACATTCGCCAAAACATGCAATGGAATGTGCAAGTGAGATCCAGGCATATAGGATTTTTCCGTGGCACGAATCAGGGTTGCAGAATGGGATCCCCCATTCCATTTCAATTCCATTCTGCGGAATGGAGACTCGCGATAATTCCACTCCTTTCAATTCCTCGGAAAGTAAAGGTATGGCCAATTCCCACTCCTGGAATGGCTTGGCAACCCCATTCCATTCCTTTAACTCCAACGATAAAAGAAAAGGGGACCGGTAACCGTGCTGGGTAGCCCAGCACTGCCATAGAGGAGATTGACATTATACCCATCACGGAAAAAGCAAAACGACGAGGTTATTTCGCCCTTGACCGTGTGGCACCCAGACCACTCCATTCCAATTCCATTCCGCCTGCGAAAAAAAAAAAAGCCTAATTCCATTCCATTCCTAGGACAGTTTCCGCCATTCCATTCCAATTCCATTCCGGGCTCTGATAAATCTGGAATGATTCCGGAATCATTCCAACCCCGGAGTGGCAAGCTCTGCTGCAAACTGCTTCAGCTCTGTAAAAACCAGCTCCCGTGGCATAGTGGTTAGCATTATCGCTTTCCACGCCGAGACTGGGAGGTGACACGGGTTCGAATCCTGTCACCGGCTGTGCTGTCTGAGGTTTTCCCTGGGGTTTTTCTGGGTTTTCCGAAGACTTTCCATACGAATGTCGGCACAGTTCCCCCTGAAGTCGGCCCAGGATGCACACTAACTCCCCCTGTCACCCCAGTCTTTCCTCCTGTCCTCTCTCCATCTGTCCACATCTGTACACCACAGTTGCTTCGTGGCGCTAACACGGAATTTTAAAAGAAATAAAAAGCTCGGTAAAAAAATATATCTGGTTCGGAAGGCGTCAAAAATGCTATCAGTAATATACATGGAGTTCTAAAAAAACTGCATCAAAACTTTAAGAGGTCCGAGGTTTGTTTCCGAGGTTTGGTCCGAGGTTTGGTCCGAGGTTTGCGAACAGGATAAAACTGAGATTAAAAACTGAGATAAAACTGAGGTCTGGAAGGTGCATTTAGTGCCGGTGAAATAATAGAAATGCACACCATACTTCAGGATTGCAGCAAAAATCAGCAAAATTACTAGCTATTGCAACAAAGCTCATGCTGCAAAGCGATGTCATTGGTAGTTGGAATGCAGGCTTTAAATTCTCAGGATATGTAGCAGCGAAGCTGAATTAAACTGCAACTCTCATACAAATTTTAACAGACTAACACGGTTTAACTCCTCAGCAGTTTCACAATTACTATAGTAGTGCATCACCATGGGAAAACCCTGCACATTATACTTACAGACCACAATTTATCGCCAACGGACATGTCACTTGCATGGCACGAAGTGTGACAATAAATCTAACATAATTTGATTTACTGAAACGAAATTAACCTCATGCGTATATACACTCACTATAAACAGTGACCACAGCACAGAATGACGCCTGCTGAAACGCCCTTTTTACAAAGACACGTTACGAGCACACCATCGAACTACCATACAAGGCAACAGGCGTTAAAGAGGTCTAGCTAACTACAAATTGCAGAAGGATAGGCACATATATATCGTCAGCATCTATACATATCACTACGAGAACTACTACAACGGAAACAGTTTTAGCCTTTCACCAGGAAAGACAAGTTGCTACATGAAGTACCTGAGATAGAGTATACACTGTTTATATGCTATTTATGAAAGTAACAGGTACATGTTAATCATATACTTCCAACAGGACAGGCCTTACTACGCCTCTGGTACGTTACACATCCGCTGACACAATTATATCGTGCGGACAATGTGGCTGAATACACTTTAGCAGTAACAGGGATGGAATGGTCTTACAACCACGAATATTCGTGCGTACATTTGACTCCATTTCAAAATTAACGTGCTTTGTTCTTGTTTTCTTTTTGGTCTCGAGTCCCTCCACACTTTTCCAACTGACAGCTCGGTCTTTAAAATCAATATTTTAAAAGTTAACGAGTACGGTAAGTCTTATCTAATTAATTGATTAGGCACCATGGAAAAACACTGGTGACCACAACGCATGACTGCTATAGCGAAATTCAGTTGGATTCATTCGCGGAGAGTTGCTCCTTTTTTCTTCCGTTTCTTTTTCGTAAATCTTGGTGCACGTCATTTTGGACAGCCTCCGTATGAACAAACAGCTCGCAACAACAGCCGCTGTCCCAAAATGGAGTGTGGTCTAGCCTTCGCCATGTCTACGCTAATCGACTCCCTCAGTGCAATCTCTTGATGCGTGGCCGAAAATATCACAAAGTGCTGCAAGTGCCTGCTTCAATCTAAAATGTAAAAAATTGTCAGAAAAGAACGCAAGAAACTGAGCAGAAAAATGTTTGTCAACAAACATCTTAAACCCGACTTTCACAAACATATTTCTGTACGAGCGAACCTGACCAGGATTGAAAGGCTTATTACTCCAGTCGCACTTCACGTGGTCTGTCTTTATGATTCTCTGCACATGCTGCATACAGACTACGAAGTGGTAGCTGACGACACTGACGGTAAAATTCTGTGTATTCTCCTGCGTTTTCAGCATTATACGGAAGCTGTTTATAGTACAGCTGTGCGAATATTCGAAATTTCGAATATGAAACGTTTATCTGATGCTATTCGCAACATATTTTCAGTATTCTGAGTTTTTCGAATATTTTTCGAACAGTACTGAAGCGAGGTGTCGTCATCGCCATTCTGCATGTGGGCTTCGCCACATCACATCCAAGAGTTAGATGAAGCTCACTTCACATTACTGCCATTGTTCTTTTGGTGTGCAGCTCCATTCTGCAAGTAGGCTTCACCTCATTACACTGAGTGTTAGGTGAAGCCCGATTTACACTGTTTACAATATTCTGTCACTAAAATCCACAACTTCTGTGTTCCCATGGTCAACACAGTACTCTAGGGCAGTGTTTCCCAAAGTGTGGTCCGCGGACCCCTGGGGGTCCGCGAGAGTGTCCCTGGGGGTCCGCGACCGTCTCTCACATTTCAGTGAGGATTTTCGTCTCCACAAACACACGCTCGTACATGCTGCCCGATTTCCAAACACCCAGAACTTCCAAAATTGCTACAAGCATGCTTCAACGGCTAGCTTCTAATTTCTTATAGAAAAGTCCTGCAATGCACGTTTGCCCGCGTCATACACATACAAACAAGAAGAAACCAGTCCGGAATCGTTTGTGAAGCTGTATCGAAAGCACGCAGCAGCTGACGAGGTTGCTGGTGATGCACTGGCTGTGACGGTGTGTGTGTGTGTGGGGGGGGGGTCCGTGAATTTGTTCTTATCGCTTCCGAGGGTCCGTCACCGCCAAAAGTTTGGGAAACACTGCTCTAGGGCACACCGTGTTCCAGTAAATGAACTCCAACTTTCAGAGTTACGTTCAGTAACAGGTGGGAATATGCCCCGTTTCTAAGAAATAAAAAACTACAGGAAATTCACAACGTAAACTTAGAAATGAAGAGATGCACACAAAGTAGGCTGCATGGAACACGTTGACCAGTCTACCATACACAACACACAGAGGGACCCTTCTCTCACGATATGTTATGTTGGGCGAAAAGGGCTCACAAGTTTGGAGCAGAACATCATCTAATGAGCACAACACCGCAAAATATTTCACCAGGACGTATCCGAAATTATTCGACTCGCAGTGCAAGTGAAATACATATTCTTAAACAATTCGAAATGGAAATTCAGCTGTTCGCACAGCTCTAGTTTCTAGTCATTCCCTATGCTATGAAACACTGTGTGCAATGAAGTTATTTTGTTCCGTGGGATTTGCCACACATGTGTTAAATTCAGTGTACCTTTCAAACTAGTACTCACATGCATGTTGGCAGGTTTCATAGGTTTTGTGGTACAAAGCACGGGTGCATGCTTTGAAACAACGTAGTACGGCTTCCCATTCAAAGCATACTTTTAAGCGGGGAAGGGTAATGGTAGCGGAAACGGAAACGGTATATTACCGAAATTGGAGATGGCAACGATACGGAACGGACACGGAAACGCGTACCACGGTCTTCCGTTACCGGAAACAGTAACGGAAACGTAACAGAAACGAAACTGAAAAGCTGGTATCAGACACGGATAACGGAAACTAAAATATAGCAGTAACGAAAAGGAAAACGGTAATGAAAATATGTCCGTTACCCTTCCCTGCTTTTAAGAAAGGAATTTGAAATAAACAAGTGTGCCATACAACATTCTGCTATAAATGCCTGCCTGAAGACGATAGTGTGTGACCTGACAGCAGTGAACTTTAGGAAGAAACTTGGAAATGCCGTTCCCCACAGCATGTGGCTTTTAAGATGCAATGTTGGTTGACAGCAGTAGGTTATGGACAGAGATCCTGACATTGTTGCAGCATGGTGTATTAATGTATTAAACAGGTAAAATGTAACATGTGCAGGACGGGCCTGCTGAGCGAAACAGCTGGACTTATGCCATGTGCAATGATGAAAGCTGCATGAAGCAGCAATTTATCTATCTCTTCATTGATCAGTTTTTTTCCTTCATCTGCTCACATCTTTACCCATCGACATTTTTCGTAGTAACCCGGTAGATATAGCGAACGTTTCTGCACAAGGTCATCTATAAGCAATCTGCGCCGCATAACAGTCTCTGGAACCAGTGAGTGCAACATCGACAGTCTCCGCATCCGCATGGCACCCATGCTCGTAAGAGCCAGAACCGCATCCGCAACATTACTGCCTGAAATAGACGCAGCCGCATCCACGCAGGCACTATACAGAGAGTATATATCCGCACATCCACCGTCATTGCATTTGTAGGGAAAAATTCTACGTGACGAGAATGTCGCATGACATGACAAGCGTTTTTGTCGTAGAAACGTTTTTAAATTCTGAGTGCACAAACTGCTTCGGAACGTTATGTCCTCCACAGTTGTCAAAAAAAAAAAAAACCTAAACAGCAACATGAAGGATGACATGTTATTTTTCAACATCTGACATGTCACGATGACATGACATGACGCACGTTGACATGTCATTTTGGATCCAACGTGTACTCTCATTTGTGACTCCACCTGTGAGACGTCGGCAGCAAGGAGGCTCTATCTGCATTTTACCCGTGTTGCATAAAGTCCCCACGGATAAAACTGCACCCACGGACACAACTACTAATCAGCTTCAAGAGCTCATCCTTCCAAGTTTGACAGAAGCAATTAATGAATGACCGAGGATCATGTGAGCGACCGAGGATCATGTGGCGCACATTTTCTGAACACTAATGTGGTGCTAATATACTAATTCTCCCATTTAAGGCTGATCAGTGTGATGACTTACCCTGTCAGATATTTAAACATGGTGTCAGATCTCTCTTGTGTTGGATGTTATTTTGACCTGTATGCATGCAGCTTTTAAGTGTTGGGAACGGGTTTGGAGAGCCCAGCCATTTCCTCGCTGTAGTTCCACAGCTGAGAAGCCGTTACCGGGTCTTTGGCAAAAGGCTTTACATCTGTGGGCTTGCATTCCCTGGAAGGATTCAATTCAATTGAAAAAATCAATTTGCTCCCTCAGCAGCAACAGCAGCGTTATAATCATCATCATCATAAAAAACAAACAAAAAACGCTGCTAACTGCTATTGCAAAATGTCCTGCATGTGACTTCATACGGGCACTTTGTTAAGAGTTCTCCATAATTGCAGGAAAAATAAAATAATGAAAACAATTAAAACCAATGCAAAATTTAGCTTCAAGACAGTTAAAATCCGGGCCGGGTGGTCATTCTGTCAGTCTGTCATGTATTCGTTTGTGTGCGTCTTCATTTATTGTGCCAGCACTAGGGGGTTTTAGTAACGGTTTTTAAAAGGTAGGTTCAGTTCAATAAAACAAAAAAAGACTGGGAACTGAAAGCATGATCAATATTTTGAAGTTCAAATGGACCATGTGAATCGCAAGGAAGATAGACATTTTTCCCCCTTCGCTATATTGTGTATGCCGGCTGATGCAAGTTATATGAGTGGATTGGGTTGGATTGGACTGTGATAAAAAAAAAGAAGAAAATTAATTGCATAACTTCATGTAAATGTTAGTATTTTCATTGCCATGTAATCTTTTCTGGGTCACACACAACACATAAGTGGCTTAAAACATCCAGTTCCTATAGCGTAGGCACAATATATATTGTTCCGAATCTCCCACTCGTGCAAGTGTCTAAGCACCTTTCCCGCATACCCTAAAAGGTTGATGTCCCTTGCCACTGCCAGGGCCTAAAGTACAGAAATTGCCTACAAACAGCACATACACTCTTAAAAAATGAACTTCACTGCATAGCACGCTCCTAGCCAACCATCATCTCGAATGATATCGTTACCTGCCCTGATTTGTTGAAAACGGGGGGCGTACACCTTTTTGGTGACACTTATGCCGTTCATAATTATCACAAAAAAAGGCGTACGCCCCCCGTTTTCAACAAATCAGGGCAGATAACGATATCATTCGAGATGATGGTTGGCAGGGAGCGTGCTATGCAGTGAAGTTCATTTTTAAGAGTGTATTTTAATGTATACTCACTCGAAATAGCAGCCTGAGAACTTGAGAGCCTCTTTAGTCATGCAGCAGTGAAGCGGAGTTTGTGCTCCTTCCCAAGAGGACTTGGTGAGCAGCCACTTGAGGGGCCACAGGATGCTGTTCTCGACCGCCAGGTAGGCTCGGAACTGGCGCATGATGTTGGTTCGCACCCTTCCCGGGTTCACCGCAAACGACGCTATGCCCTGCGCTGTTGGTGGTCGTGAATGATAGTCAGGGTTCAATAATAAGTAGGCCCTGAAGTTTTCGGGTTTTATATTTTTCCAAATTCGGGGGGGGGGGGGTAGAAATCGGGTCAATAAATTGATGTCGAAAATTCGTGCAAGTTCGGGCAGAAAAATTACCATCAGAGTAAGTTCGGGGAGAAATCGGGCATTATTTTAGAATAAACGTTCACTGTACCATTTGTCCAGAGTGCCAGAAGTAAGGGGCAGTCGCATATTTTGTGAGAAACTAGTATGTCGACGCCTTGAGGTGCCTAGCCTAGGTGCAGTTTTGCAGGAAGAAATCGGGTTTAACCCTATATGGGTGAACCTCAATTCGGGGTGCAAATTCGGGGAAAAATCGGGTTTAACCCTAAAACATCAGGGTCTAATAATAGGCTACAGTAGACTCTCATTAATGCAAATCTGGATATTTCATGCTCTCAGTTAATTTGACCATGCACAGAACTTTTGTTTAGCCCGCTATGCTTCCCGTTGAAAAAGCTGCTTCACTCGAACGGAGCTTTCGCCTAGTTCGTACTATTTGTTCCTTTCTGAAATGTCCCTACCGGCAGAAAACCTTTTACGTGAGTTGATGACGCCATCTCACAGGGCACTTCCCCTCGAACACGTTGTTCACCTTCGGATGTATCCGACCGCTAAAGAGGAGTCTCATAAGGAACTACTTGCTATGGCTGGCATTGGCTAATGTATTGACTAATCGATCAACAACAAATAAGTTTCTTTTACATACCTGTTACCACGTGTAAGACTGTTGTATCCATAAACTTGCTGACAGGCCTTCTGCCATCGCTTTTTGTGTGTCCCTACCGATAATTAGGCCCTTGCCTTTTTGGGTTTTATGCTTTTCCAAAAATCGGGAGTCAAAAATCTGGTTTTATTTCGTGGGTCATAAAACCCAGGAAGAGTCAGCCAATACCAACAGAAAAAGTAAAAAATAGGATATAAAAAGAGTGCTTCTCGCACTTTAGATTAACTCGAGACACTAACCGGTTGTGCTGAATGTACAATGCTTAGCGTTCGACAGTGCCCGTATTGCCGCTGAATTTGCGCTTTGACAAGTTAGTTTTCAGGGTTTTTCAGGTTTTACCCGAAGTGACAAAATGATGCAAATCGGAGTACAAACAGGTTTTATGGGTTGTGGAGTATGGATTAACAGCCCTTGTACAGTGCTGGACAAGAAAAAAAATACGAAACACACTCCAGCACGTTCCTTCTTCAAAGCGACACGCAAGCCGCGAATGGGAGCGTACGGATTTACAGACATGTGCCTAGGCAGCCCAGTCAAAGTCGAGTCAAAGTCAAGTCAAGTCAAAGTCAAAGTTAATGTCAAAGTCAAGTCAAGTCAAGGTCGGGTCGGGTCGGGTCGGGTCGAAGTTGCAATCCTGCCTAGGCAGCCCAGTCAACCCGTATGCCATACGGTCCATACGGTGCTAGCGTGTCACTCTGAGAGGAAGGAACGCACGTGTTCCGTAACCTTTCGTCCGGCGCTGTCCCAATAACGCATCGTACTCCCCATTTTCCCAAAAATGGACTGGGCATACTTGCCGTTGTATCTCCGATGCAATTCCTGAGTGAAATAGATGAGGGCCAACTTGCTCTGACTATACGCTTTGAGAACGCCGTACCCGCGCTCGTCGTGGATCTTATCTATGCTGAAGGAACGGAAGTACTTGTAGGCGTCCGAGGTGAGGTTGATCACACGGCTTGGTGCTGCGCTCTTTAGTGCATCCAGGAGCAGCATCGTGACTAAGAAGTGACCTGCACAAGGTTCAAGTCAAGTCGGAGTCAAAGTCGGAGTCAAAGTCGGAGTCTAAGTCAAAGTCAAAGTCAAAGTCAAGTCAAAGTCAAAGTCAAGTCAAAGTCAAGTCAAGTCAAAGTCAGGTCGGGTCGAGCCGAGTCAAAGTTGCAATCCTCACTTGATCCACTCTCTCCCCTATTATTTGGAACAGTTTGTTAACAATAAACTCTATACTGCAGGCATCCTGCACTCCTCTGTATGGGCTTTCCTGCCTTTTTGGATGTCTCAGGCTCTCTGATAAGGCATGTTATTGTTAAGCCAATAAAGTTTCAGTCATTCTCTGAACTCTGACCTCTTTTTCACTGATGACTGCACAATGAAGATTATTTCCATTCTGCCAAAAATCGCACTTTTTCTTTAGCGTTTCTCACCTAGGTAATTTGTTGCAAACACCTTTTCGTGGCCATCATCGGTCATTTGAAAAGGGATGCCAAATACTGCTGCATTGTTCACGAGGATATCCAACTTTTGTTCACCTGGAATGGGAGAACAGGAACACATCTTGTTACGTTACATGTATACTAAGGATCCATGCAGAATGATGCACCCAAGCCATAGCCACTTGCACAAAAATACCTCTACAGAATTACCACGCTCACACTTTGTGCAGCATTGTCACAATTCTTTCCACATTCCATCATAATGCAGAAATGAAGCTATAATAGTTGGTTTTAATATGCCGATAAGGCCACCTCAGACACGTTTCAATGCAACAAGAACGGTTATGGCGCGGGCTAATCACTCTGTTCGGTGTTTACGCCCCGTTTCATGCATAGTTTTGTTGCCGCCTACCTGCTAGAAATTCTTTCGCAAACTCTCGAACCGAGTCAAGCGAAGAGACTTCCAGGTAGAGAGGAAACACGTCCGTGTTTCCGGTTGCGAAGATGATCTTGAGAGCAGTGTCGGTCGCTTTTGACATATCTCTACAGGCTAGGTACACGCGAGCACCTAAAATAAAAAATAATAAAAAAACGTCAGTGTATTTTACGTTTCCTGCACAATACATGAAGGTGACTGTTTCCGCCACGCGCGGAATGTGGGTAACCGACCTGAGCCCGTCAGGATCCCATAATATTTCGTGAGTGATTTTTACCGACCAGGTTTACTAAAATGAGGTCGAGACATTTTGCCTCAAGCTACGCGAAATAAATGTAAAAGACATGGTTATACACGCCGAGGTGAATCTCTGTTCCGACATTCACAGCAACGGGGGTAATTGACGCGTGCCAAATTGGCAGCGCCGGTACTGTGAACATTCCAGGAAGGGGGCAAGGGGCATAGTAGCACCCCCCCCCCTTCCCGGAGCCTCCTAGATCACCTGTACAAATTGCGCACTCTTAATTCGCAGGTCGTCACAATCTATAGCGTGATATCCAGCAGATCCTCTGCTTATAAGAGGCCTAGTGTCACTTGGTTGCATGCTTTGCCCCCCATTGGAAGTTCTTTGCCCCCCGTGGTGAGTACTGAAACCCATCCATCTCTGACACAGAGATAAATATATGATTAAAAGATATTTGAGTGATGGAAGGATCCCATACCTCTTTTCGCTAGCTCTCTCGCAACTTCAAGACCTATCCCCGAATTGGCCCCTGTGACTATGGCTACTTTCCCATTAAGCTGCAAACTCGTCCTGCATACTGCTCCAGCAATGTACCGCCTGAAAAGTAGAATGCAAAGCTGATAAACGTTATAATTGACATAGAAAATACGTAGAAAGTTACACCAGCAAAAGAAGGAAACGAAAGGGAGGACGACAATATCCATCAAATCGTCCCTAAACGGATCTTTGGTTCCTTATTCTCGTCTCTGTTTCCTAATACGTGTTTCAGGTATCCACGTCTAAAAATTGTAATAATAAAGCATGCTACAAGAAAATATGCGATCAACTGTTTTTATCTGTATGGAAGTTTTACCATGTACTACAACTAATTTTGTGCAATTTTAATTGAAATCAGAAGTTTGCCAAGTAACGTATTCTTGATGAGATCAATAAATGCACAGAGGACATACCCAAAACACCATCAAATATGTTACCTGGCACAAATAGATAGCAGCAGACAGAAAAAAAAAAAAGAAAAAAAACACTACCTTTGAAAAGTGTGCTTAGCAAATTAAAACTGATTATGCAATATAATTTGATTTTTATTTCTTCACTTTGTTTTTCTTTCACAACTATTTTCGGACGGACCTTCTATTTGGCGTTTGTTTCGCATTGATATATTTTATTTCCTCTTCTGACTGTTTTCTCTCTCTCTCTCTCTCTCTCACACACTCTCTCCCCGCTCATTTTATAGCTGTCCAGAAGGATCCCCACCCAAACATTGGAGGAGGCATCATGTCAATACTTGGGAACGGGGGGGGGGGGGATATACAAACAGAAGAAAATATCCAGCCAGACTGGGGGGCAGGGTCGTACACCCACCCCACCCCTACCCCCATCCCCCCAGAGCCGCATTCTGAATGGCACTTTGCCAAGACGCGTTTGTTCTACTCTTAATTGACGTATCACACAATTCGATATCCAAGGACACGCACTGACATCGATCCCTTTTCCACGAACATGGTCAATCTGAACTCCTCCATTCATTGGAGGATGCGGAGCAACCATCGTTCCTAAAATGGAAACTAGGCGGCACGACAAGCAGCGCAGCTGTCAACCTCTTGTTGCTCGTCTACCGGCACCTAATCTTTCCCAAAACTTGTGCAAAACCGCTCTTATCGCTCACGAAGCTGCTCGAAATGGTTCGCTACATGTACATACCACTCTGATACAGCTTACCTGACAAGGTAAATACCGACGCACGAAACACCGACGACCGCAACACATTTCAGACTCGACGGCAGCGCATTGCTCATTTTCGCGGCAGAAACACGTGCCTGACGCTACCGGCGTCGCCGTCTTTTCCACTAACGTGTGTCTAAGCAATAATTATTACTTTGCAAGCGTACAAATACAGTAGCAGCTGCATCACATATTGCTTCTGGGGATACACTGCCGAACAGCTCCTGGTGAGCAGTGACAGAGGTTCCGAAGTGCATCGGTTCGCCTTTGACAGCCAGATGGCGGAAGCGAAGTCATCAGCGGGTTTCGGTTTCACGCGGCGAGTTTTGTCGTCTGCTGTCCCTTGCGCAACGTTTGGACATAACATTTTTGGCCAGTTGGAAAGTTGCGTGATGATCTCTCGAAGTGTGTATCTCCTGGAACAGCTAGGAAAAGAAAATGTGTTTTCTGCGTCGCGCATTGTCGTGCTGTGAAGAAAGCCTTATCGCGTGGTACCCTTGTCCTGTTGCCTTTCCAGATCTTTTTTTTTTATTCGGTGTTAGCGCCGCGAAGCAACCATGCCTTTAAAGTACTAAGTTGCGACGTTCCCAGCGATCGTCATGCAGAGGCACTTTCGTATCTTTTCGTCTGTATTTCTGGAATGGTTATAGCAGACGACGGCTCTACGCAGAGGTGATCAGGCACTTCCGTTTGTTCGCAGACGACAAGCCAGTGAGCAAGCCTGTCGTCCGTGCGTGATTATTTTTTAAGTCGGTTCATAAGTGGTACAAGGAAAAGTTGCTAATAAAAAAAAAAAGAACAGAAAGAGTATGCGAAGTGCGCAGTGTGGTGCTCATACCGCACGCTTGGCAGATTCGGAAACTCTGACTTCAATTTCCGTGATGCAGACGATGCAGATAGGCTGGGGACGTGACAAGCTCACGCTCCAATTAGCGCGAACTGCGTAGCAAGCGAGGTTATGCACACAACGCGCATTGCACGTACTGTGCAATAATAAATTGTACTAGGTACAGTTATGAAGAAAATTGTACTACGACGGTAAAAGGTCACGTGCAGGGCTGCCTGATGACATCATTTCCGTTGGGCTGTCGATAGTGTTGGCACGTATTACCTTGTCGCGGTGATATGTCATCATCATAAGAGCTGATGTCGCGTAAATAGCAGAAGGTCATTTATATAACTTTCTATTTATTTCTACCCCTGTGGTGAGCAAGAGCAGAGGGACTGCTAAGTCACTAGAACGGTGTGGAACCGTCTCATAATAAACTAGATCTGAAAAGGATACTCCAGGAGGATTATTGAATGACTCGCAAAAAATAATATCTAAAACTACCTGTCAATTAATTTATTAACTGCTAGTTACCAATAAGTTGCGTTACCAACGAATTACAAATTACTAATCAGTTACTAATGACTAACGATTTAAATATTACTTTTGAATTCATCGTTTCGTTTTTGTACTTTTCAATTATGTTCGACACTGGCGGTGCAGTCGAGAACCTGTCCTGATTAGAGTTAAAGAATCTAGTGTAAGAAAAAAAAAACGCCACGTTAGCAGCACATGCCGTGCTTTCAGAATTCACTCCAGAAATTTACGTCAAACAGAACCATTTTTACGCTGAAAATACTGTGACGTCGCGTTGCACCGTGTTTTGTATTGTACGTTGAACGAAAAGCACTGTCAACTTCTCAACTTCAAATCCGTAACTTCACCTGATACAAACAGCAGCAACCGTATCTAAACACAGTCTTTCGTTACTCTGCAATTTGATCTCCCTCGATCCTGTCAACTATCCCACTATTCTCTCTACCCATTCTATTACATCCACGCTCTCTCATTTTTCTTCCCTTTCACTTTTTCGCGTTCTCTTTTGACACGCAAAAACACTCGACCACAGCAACAGGACGGGCGACAATCGCACTGCGAGAACTTTTTTCCGCTCTCTCTCTCTTACGCATATTTTCAGTTCCTTTTTGTTCCTCCTCACACCACAGACCACTGATGCGCTTTACTGCATCTTTTTTGAAATGTGACTTCATTGATTTATTGAACGACCTTCATGGCTGAGTGCCGGTAAACAGCGGGTCCCTTTTTTTTATTTGCGTTCTGTCGCTTCCCCCTCTGTATATGTAACTGTGAGTCCCGGCTTCGAGTCTGCACACGCAGTTTCTACTTTAAGGCCGCGAACATATCGACGTGAATGTGTACAATGTGTGGGGGAATGTTTACCAGCGTGCTGTTGGTGGTCGCTCTGGGATGCTTGGTGTCTGGACAGCAAACTGGCATTCCTAAAGGTAGGTTCTTGTGATGTATGTGCAACTATAGTCTACCGGTACTTGAAATGTGCGTTTAACTTCGGAAATAAATATCGTGGCCTATAGGTAAAGTGACGTGTTCTTTAAATATCGTATTGCCAACTGTAGGACGGGCCTGGCGAAAACATGCCCACATCACATTTCAAAAATAAATAAATAAATAAGAATAAACATAGACTGCAAGTAATGAAGAGACCTGGGAAGCCGTATAAGGATTAAAAACAATTGCTACTTTTATTACACTAAAAAAATTAAATGGGAGGTACTAGAAATAGATTTCCAGTTACAGTTAGGGGTCGAACGTTTCGGCAGTCAGCACTGCCCTTCAACAGGACTAAACTTGAAAATAGGTGACAAGGGTTCACATACAATGGAAAGGGTTACAGTACAGCGTGGAGCGACGCTGGTGATGTTCCAGGAGCGTTGTCGTAGCATCATAGAGGTGTGACTTATTACAATTTAAGAAATGAGAAAGGTATCTAGGGGTATGGTGAACGTTGCGGTGGATGCTCCGCCTTCGTCAGGACTGACTTCGCCAAGACACCCTTCTAATCTCTCAGTGCTAACGAAGGAGGAGCTTCCGCCGCAACGTTGACCATACCCCTAGATACCTTTCTAATTTCTTAAATTGTAATAAATCACGCCTTTTTTGCTCCTCCTACCATCGTTATTTGCCTTTCATTCTTTCGCAATAATATATATATATATATAAATAAATATATCGTGTTTCTTTTCAATGAACAGCGTGCGCCACGTAAGAACGGCGCAGGTTATCGGTGCATCTTTTCTCTCTACATATATCTACCTGAAGACAAACACTAGTAATGCTTCAAACATTGTTTTACCTTTTTCTTTCTACTTAATTTTTTTTTTAATTCTGCGTCAGCGCCTAAAAACCTGTATTCTGAAACAGCACGTGCCTACCTTTTTGTGCTATTTGTATATTTCACAATCCTACCCGTTTCCCGTCCTACAGCCCCTGACAACTGCCCCACAGACAGCGGCCCCTGCAACTGCAGGCAGACCGTAGACTCCAGCGGGTGTCCAAGCTGCGTCTGCCACGACGATGTCCCTGCGACTGCCTGTCCCACCATGCAATGTGACGTCACTAGCGACCAGTGCAGTATTGAGACAGACAAGGATGGATGCCAAGTATGCCAATGCACGGGACACCATACAGGTGGAAATCAACAACAATCCACCGCCGGATCTACAACGGATGCTGACCTCGGATAGGGGTAGATTATATTAAGTTATCCTGGCCCGGAAGACGACCTGGAACTGTGTAGCCCAGGATTTTTCTAGTTTTAGTGCATTAGCAGCGCCACCTAGCTATAGAAAGCCCCCTCGTCACGTGGACAAGTAGAGTCGTGATGTCGTCTGCTTCAGCCAATCGCTGCAGATGACAGGCTTCCTGTGGCTACTAGTGGCTTACGGCGGCTCGTTTCCATAGCTATGGCCGCTGAGAGCACGGCCGTGAATGGCAGACTCTTAATGACTACGTCACGTCGTTTAAGCGAGCAGGCCTTGTTTACTCTAGGTGGCGCTGGATTCATGCGCAGAGAGAAGCCGCCGTCAAGACGAGCTTCGTATACTTGTAATAGGAAACTGTGGTGCATTAATGTGATATGGTTTTAAAATGATTTTCGTCGTAGCATTGACCCGTTTCCTCTGTGTCTTTCAAGGAAAGGGAGTTTGTACCAAAAATAAAAATATTTATTCGAGAGAGTTTTAATGTTCAACCCCTTGTTCACACCGTGAAGCAATTAGTCTATGAGACAACAGACCCACTTCTATTTGTAAACAAGACGGTGCATCTGCGCATGCGCGTAGCTGCTGTATGCGCATGCGGATATAGCAGACGTCTCCGGTGGGCAAAAGGAACAGTAGCGCCGCCGCATCGCGATGACGTCACGCAGTGAAGTGAGTCCATAGAGAGTGTTAGCTAGTAGACCGTTGATAACATGACACTGTCTACCGCATCCAATAAACGAATAAGATTGTGAGTCATGCTCGCTGCCATTGGCCCGATACCTTATCAGCGGCCTATTAACACTCGCTAATGTATTATCGCATGTAATGTAGCAAATCTTATCAGGTGGGATGCCAAGTACGACTGTGAAGTGTTATGGTAAGTCCAACCTGGCCGTCGGCTAATGAAGTCGAATTACCTCAAGTAATGAACACAGACAGCTAGAACGAAAACAAAGTAAGGTACAGCATAGATTGGAGTAGATTTACACGTAAAGTCGTATAGATAAAGTCGTCGAACATAATTTAAGATATAAGATAAGACAACATAAGAAAAGATTTAAACATAAGCTAGAACATAGATGGGGCGATAAACAGAAGCTAGGTATTGTGATAGGAGTTCAAATGACAAAACATATAGTAGATGTAACATGACAGTGCTATATATAGCTGGTGGTATTGAGTGATACAAAGTGATAACGACGATGAGGTGAAGAACGCTAGACTGTAACATGCAGCCTACCATACGCATTCCAACGGTAAGCTCCAAAACATGCAACACTGTTTCTGTTCATAATGTTATCTCCAAATATCAATAACGTGGGTGCATGGTCACTCTTGTTACGCCTATCATTTTGAAACAACTAAAAGAAAGAGAGATAAAGATACCAGCGAACGTCAGCCGCAACAACTGGTCATCTTGATCATGGCTCTCCATAGTCATCTCAAAATGGACCTTGGATTGCCAACTGTAGGATGAGACAAGGGTAAGCTTGCCCACATCACGCTCACGAGAGGGCTCACGGGAACTTGGAGCGCCTTCGAGCGTTACGAGACGCCCAGAGGCGGAGGTAGAAGAAGAACAACAACATTCCCGGCGTGCGCAGCAGCAGCGTCAGTGGAAGCAAACCATAACCGAAGCAGACGACAGAGCAGTGTCTCTCAAAGTTCCCATGCTGCTTTGCGCCACGCGCTTGGTGACGCGCGCATCTTTATAAAATCGTCCATCAGCCTCATACATCACATGATAAATGCAGGATCGAAAAAATAAAATAAAAAATCGGAGAGATTCGAAGGCCTGGTGTTTCTTTATACTGTGTTAGTAGTACCACATATATATATATATACGGATGTGAGCAAACGAAGAAAGGACAGTATAGGCACGGAAACGTTAGTAAGGAGCCGATTTCTGGCGGAGCTGTGCCTGGAACATCGGCGTGGAAGATCTACCGGGAAACCTATCATATACCCGGTGGTGGGACTCGAACACACCACCTCCCAGTGTTTAGCATGACAATTCACGGAACTACCATGCACCAACGACAGCCAAAGCTGTATCCCGATGAACGGTGACGTGTGTCTACTCGGCAATGCCGCTGGATATACGCGTTACCTCACGAACCTCTCTCTCTGCCTGTTCGCAATCTGCTTCAATCGATGGATGCTTAATAGGGGAGAGAGGGACCCGTTCCTTCGCCCCTTACACAGAAACCGGGACCACTGCGAACTTCCGTGCTGCGAGGCCAGCCGCGGTACGTATGGACACGACACACGCACGTTTCGCCACAGAGCGAAGGTTGCCAACTATGGAAAGCCACGATAAGGGAAAGGTAACCGAATGGTCGGCTTTGGTTTCTTTCCAGCTTCATAAGAGAGAGGCGATAAGAGAAAGATTTTGTTCGAGAGCTTTCTTCGCCTTCTTATAAAGAGATGATAGTAAAAAAAAAAAAATAAACGAAGAACAGAAAAGGCCTTCGCTCAATGTCGCCGGCGTTATTCTTTTTAGCCGATTCAAAGTGAAGGTCGTGCCGTATAGGATAAGCAGTGTGATAAATCGTTTATTAAGCTATTAGTTGCTTACTTACTTGAAAAAAATATTTAGATCAGTGTCGTCGAAGAATTGAAGGTATAGTTTTGAAGTTCCGCTCACTTAATGACTGGAAGACGACGCTGACGTCATTTCGAGTTCATCATATCGAGCAGCGCACATTTTTATACAACACGCAAAGACTGTTTCCAAATTATTACTGCTTACAAGTTTCACTGCAAGAATAATACTTCTAGCAGGAAAATGCTAGTATGTTACTACATATGCCATACGGTTGTCCTAGTCGAACAGTGAAGTCGAACAGCGATCTCGGTCTTGTTCGTTTCGCTTTTTCTCTTTCGCATAAAGCGGCGTTCCTTGGAGAGCATTTTAGTGGGCATTTACGAGAAAATAATGCACTTCTGAACAAAATCACTCTCCTTGTTGTTAATAGTAAGTACACCTGGTTCCTATTAAAACTTGCCAAGATTTTCTTTGGTAGACTGCAACAATAATAATGGCCACGCTGCCTTGGCTGGACGAGCCTATTCAGCAGGAGGACCGAGGGTGGATTTTCAGCTACAGCAGGATATCGAGACTGATACCTACAAATCGAAGGTGGATCAAACACCGCCTCCTCGCCATCAGTGTCTCTTTCCGACGCATACCCCCACCATGGTTTCTTGCCTTTGTTGTCAGGTATTCGGAGTTTCAGGAAGCGAAAGAAAGGCTGAGAAACACTGCATTGACGGTTGACTATACATAAAGGGCTTCCTATAGCTGAATGGCTTAACGGGCTCAACCAGTCATCACGGCAGATAAGTCCCTACTGTTGGAGCCAGCCAAGGACTACACAAAGAGGAGGAAGAACATACCGCCACGTTCTGCGCGCGGTTCGTTCAATACCCTCAACCATTTTGCAGTTACGCCTGATTTCCAGACAGTGCTCCTGTTGTCCTTCTACGGCCAGTGGAGACTGTCCTCAACAATGGGGTCGTTAGTGTCGCCAAAGGTGAGGATGTAGGCTTACTGTCACAGAAAGACGGTAGGTCGTCCCGTTCCCTCCTAAACTCAGGATTGACATCGGTATCATTCTGTGCAGTCGCGTTCTTAGAGTGTATGGCACGTGGGAGGCACGATGAACCAGAGTCCAAAAGCTCCAGGGTCCGGGAAAAAAAAACATCTACCTGAACCGAAACTAGCATGATCTTCCACAAAAATGTGAAGGGTTCACCGTGCAAGGTTCCATGGGACCTAGTGGGGACTTACTGGGATTCAGACTTGTACACGTTACTAAAAAAAGTAATTGATTACCGTTACCTTGTACGAAAAAGTAATTTTTTACCGTTACAAATTACTTGCCGGAAAAAGTAATGAAGTAACGCCTTGAAAAGTAACGCGTTACTTTGCCAATTACTTTCGATATCTGAGAAAACGATATAAAAAAGATAGAAGAAAAGATATAGAAAAAAGATATCCACAAAAAAGAAAAAAAGAAGAAAAGGAAACTGAGCAAAAACGAAGCGAAACGAGGCAAAAACGAAGTCAGCATTGAAGCAGAAGGTTGAGAGTTTTGAGAGTTCTGTGAAAAGAGTCCCAACTGGAACTCCCACAAATGACTCATCAGGTTCACGGTACAACCTACAGTCCAACTTACTGCATACAGGCCTGGTTACGGATAGATAGTACACATGAATGGGGAGAGGACAGTGGACTCAAAAATACACTACACGTGCGGAACACTGTGGCAATTGACCTCGGGGTCCTCGGGTAACTAATTGTTGCGGGAAAAGTCCTAGTGATAAGACAGCTGCCTTGCACCGAACTTGCAGAGGGCAGTTGGTTTTGTCTTCTCGCGGCGGTAATCATCCCATATATCTGTGTGTGCGTCGTCCCGAACAATGTGGATTCTTTAGTTTCCAAGTAATCGATTACTTGGTAATTGATTACTGAAAATTGTAATTGAATTACTCAAAAAATTACTGGGCCCCAAAAGTAATCGATTACGTTACAAATTACTCAAAAAAGTAATTGATTACTAGTAACGCAATTACCCGTTACCCGTTACGTACAAGTCTCCCAGTAATCCCACGAGTAATCCCAGTGGGATTAGGACCATAGTATAACATGCTTGTAAGATGCCATGGGACCAGCACGTCCATGAGAACACCCTGTGGGCCGAGTGGATACGTACAAGAAAACAAGTAATAAACGGGACTGTGAGGGCAAGCCCAGAAGGCCCATATGTGTTCCAGAACAGCGTTCCATAACCCGCTAGCTCTTGTAGGACCAGGACCTGTGGACACGTTCTTCAGCTGAGCAATACCTTTCCAGCGTCTCCGGATGATCCTGAGACAGGAACGCCTCGAGCGTGAAAGGAGGGAAGCTGCAGCGGTACCCGGAAAGGAAGGCGTTCCTCCTCCAAGCAGGCAGGAGGTACCCAATGAAGACGCCGAACTGGAACTCCTGCGCACCGTCGACCTCCCTCAGCCTCCGGACCCCAGCGGAGGGAAGAAGACGTCCGTCCGCATGCTGGCTGCAGTGGTGGCCGTTTCCCTGCTCTTCATCGGTATTATGGGACTCACTTTCTACATGGAATTGCAGGAGGACCATGGAGATGCGGAACATACGCGACAGGTACAGCTACCGATATACGATACGAGGGCAGTAATATGGGACAGAATTAAGTGTCTTCGCCCAGAAAGACACTTCCTTCGTGCCAAAACGGATCAAACGTGAGAAAATGAAGAAAGGAATAATGAGGCAAGTCAGCTGGTATGCTGAATGTAGAAACATATGTCCCTGCTTGGGGAAGTTTGGGGAAGAAAAGAAAACGAAGTTCACATACAGAAGTCAAACCGGCAAATACTTTTAATACCGGATTTACAATTTATAGGGAAAGAAGGTGTAAAAGGGGAAAGGGGACATCGTAACAGCATGCAGCGAGGACGGCAGCGCCTGCTTGTAAAGTGAAGGGTTGCGGAACTAGGCCAAAATGAACGAGGGAACGTGCGAAGAATGAACAAAGCGTGATTCCGTCTTGTCCTGTTACTGTCCTTGTTCTTTTGGTATGTCCTGTAGGAATAGCGCCGAACAATGTTTCCCTTAAAATCCACTGTCTGGACCAATTACCACAGCCGACGACGCTTCAATTGGCGTCGCTTCGTTCCTCAAAATCGCTCAAATTAAAAACGATATATTTGAACGAACTTGCAGCCGAATTCTATTCGTAGTGAATACCTGCGTGAAGTGAGTCAGGTGACTGTCAGGACATTGACTGGTCACTGACACTCTGAGTCAGCGCAGGTTATAGGCAAAAGTGGTTAGTTTCGGCTGTTAGTGTTTATCTCGACTCAGGCGGTAATCTGCGCATATTTTTACTTTTAGGGAAGCGAGCAGATGGAGGTTGCATCCGGCGAGTCGCCAACGGCCGTGCCTGCGCCAGCAGGAAGCACCAGGAAGAAGTTCTGGAAAGCGCCACGGACATCCAGAGGCCCCACCACGAGGTGATGTATGCTAAGAGATCGTACGTCCCGGTGGTTTACTTCGGTAGCGTCGGTAGGTGGTACTTCGGCGTTAGCGTCGCGAAGCAACTGGGGCGATATATGTGCGCTGTGCAGTGGCGTAGCCACACCTCCAAGGTAGGGGGGCTCGATACGAAAACTCCCCCCCCCCCCCGCTGATCCTGTGTCGACAACACACACATACTTGTGCACACTGCAAACTGAGGATTAAAAAAAGGAACGAAAATAGTTGGTTTAGACGTTCAGAGTACGATTACATGTTTAGGCTGTCATGACCAATGAGGGGGGTCATGAGATTGAAAGTATTTTGAAAAGCTCATACTTTGAAAACCATTCAAGAGCGCTTCTTAGATAGACGCCATGAACTGCAAGAACTTTCGCGATCGTCACACTGGTCCCCCCCACATATATTATGTTCTCGGATTTGCACGATTTGTGTGGGTCGGTCCGTGGCAGGTAGGGGGGGCTCGAGCCCCCCCTAGCCCCCTAGCCCCCCCCCCCCCGTGGCTACGCCACTGGCGCTGTGCAAGCGTGAATTGACCGTTTCAGGTAAGCGTCGTACCCTACCAGCAAACTCCAACGAACCGATGCTCGGCGCGCGTCAAAACAAATGCACGTGGGTACAGCACAAAACCAAAACCGGTCCGGAGTGTAATGAACCGTTACAAGCTCGCGCCTCCATCTAGTGAGGACGGAGATAAACATCCCCGGCTCCTCAAGGTCATACGCATGCGCATAGACTATTGTGGAAAAAGGCCCAGAGGTGAAGACAGTAGGGCGAAATGGAGGTGCACTTTTGCGTCCCTTTGGATGCTATACTGTGCCGACGTCCGCCCGGAATATAGCTAGAAAGAATAGCAGGCAGCTGAGCTGTTGGCTGGGGTTCGAACCCGCGTCGTGACCTAGTCAGTTCGTGAGATGGACCTCGAGCCATACTACCAGGCTGCGCGGGTTTCTGATGGAGGCCGGTTCCTGGCACGGTTACGACACCTGGCGTGCCTCAAGTTGCCCATTGGTAAACGCAGAAGACAGTTCTTCTCATCGATGTCAAGCCTGCGTTCCGGGTTTTACGCCAGAGGGAGTAACAGACGCGTGGAAAATCAGCATCGCGAATATCGAAACTCATTCGACTGTGGCATCACGACGAGCATCACCAGTGGGCCGCTCACGGGAGAGATCACGTGCTTAAGAGAACCAATCCGCGTTCTTCAATACGAGAGTTCGTCTCTGAGCAGGGGAGAAATCACGTAACGAAGTGTGTTCCCACTCACGAGGCAGCAGTACGGGGGTATTCGTAGACGGGTCCACAGAAGAAATCACGTACGACGTCTCAACTTTGAATCGTTACCCTTATTTGGGAGAGGGACCAATAAGATCGCTCCACTGGCAATAGGGGAGAGGGAAAGTGGGGAGCTGCGCAGACACCTCTGACGTTTTGCTATAGGTTGCCATTCCGTCCCGATTGATTCCGAAACTACAGCGCCGCCGATGCAACTCCGACGCGAATTAGCGAAGTAGTTTCTGTGCAATTTGATGTAGTCCACGGCAAGAGCAGATGCCGGGAAGTGAGCGTATCACGGAATTCCCTCTCTGGAAATCGGAGAAAACGTCACACGGACAAGTCCAATCAGAGAGCGCCCTTTGGCAACCGGCGGGCTGGCGTCTACAAGTCCCGGAGATCTGTGATCGGCTTGTGGAATGTCGGAATGTCGTTTCTGGTTGTAGCGCAGGACATGTTCGTACAGCGATGTTCGCAAGCAAGAATCGGCGTAGTATACTGCGATGCGAACGCGAAGCGGACGAGCTCGGAGACTCCCATTGGTGTGCCTGGCCTGCGTCATCATGATGTTACTATCGCTGGGGCTTTCTTATGTGCAGAGGCAATGTGAATCTTAAAACTCGCCCTTTTTTTATGTTTTTTTTTTTTTTTTTGTAAGCTGTTTCCGGAGGAGAAATTTGGCCAAGCAGGCTGCGTAAGGCTGTGCCAAACGTTACTGTATCTGCCTCATAGACACGTTTCCGGATACGAAGTTTCCCTTCGACGTTCTTACACAGCGAAAAATAATAAACTCCGAAGCAGCAAGGTGTCGCATAATACAGACCGGTACGAAAGGCTGTCAACGCCGCGATTAGCCCTTTCTCGCTCTCGTCCAACTTTCCCTTTTCCGCGCTCCTCAAAGGATCTGTACACATTGGCCTTCCCGCTCTCTCAAAACTATAGCGGAAGACGATAAAAAGAAAATGGCACGCGGAACGCACTCATGCGTCAACTGTTGTGAGGCCGGTTAAAATGTGCACGGGGAATTTCATTCGGAGAACGGTCGAATAAGGCTGAGTTAACAATCAGTCTTGTTCCTAACGAGGAGCTATTGTATGTGGGACGAAAGCACGAAGTACACGTACGTTCATGCACTTGTATGTTCGAAATAAATTGATTATATCTACTATATATAGCTAGATTAAATTACTGTGATCTAATGTTGGGCCAGTCCGTACCTGGAGAACGGTATTGACAATACATTAAGAAAAAAGGAGTAATTTTACTCCTTTCGGAGTAATTTTAGGAGGAGTATTAGGGGGAAATTTAGGAGGTGTTTAGGAGGAATTTTCGGAGGAGGAATTTTACTCCTTTGTAAAGCAGTGTGTTTAGTCGTGTATATGTCTATACTATATATACTTATGTGTGTCACCACTTCACTTTGTACCTGAGGAAGCGTGGACCTCCACGCGAAAGCTTGTACAAATTAAACTTAAACAAAAATCTTCAGTGTCGGCTTCTGTATTTTGTTTATGTGATCTACAGGACTTGACTCCCCTCTTCGTATACGCATCCTTTCGGGGAGTAAATGCATTGCCACAAAAATAGTCCCTTTCGGGAGTAAATGCGCGGGAGTAAATGAATGTCACTGAGTGAAGACTGCATTTCACGCTCTGTTCTAAGAGTCCCAGGTACATAATTCGTGTGCATGCACGAAAATACTTTGAATCAAACCGTCAACCGTGATATATGTTGAATGATATAAAATCTACGACTTACATAGGGCACAATTTGAGAAGAAAGAAGCGCTAACTGTTTCTTACTCTGTGTGGCTGGAAAATTCCTAAGTTGAGTTACGCAGCCTTATGCCATGAAATTGACCAAGCGCACATTGCATTCGGAAGACCATTTGCGAAGTTCAGTGACAATTTGCAGTCCTGGAGAGTAAATTATATTATATATTGTAATTAAGGACTGGAATGCCCTGCCTAGCGATCTCTAACTCTCTTGCCTCATTTATTCGTGGAACTGATGATTACTTTCAAAAAATGTAAACACACTGTTTTCTATTCTTGATGGTGTTTCGGTACCTTTCTGGTAGCAAAGTGTCGTTTTGCTGTTGATGCATGCCTACTCCTGTTTAATGCGTGCTCAGTTGTTCGTTCATTTATTGTTTAATTGTTATTTAAGTCTCGTTAATTTTGTTCTAATTCCGAGACGATGGATTTACTTATGCTGTACAATATGCTCATGACCTGTACATTTTCTTTTATTTTCACACTCCTGCAAATGACATCTTGGTGATGTCAGCAGTATCCCTTAAATAAATAAAATAAATAAATGTCGAGGTTAGGGGACTAAAATTGGGAGTAATTGCAGTCTAGGGGACTAAAAGCTGCAATTACTCCATATTTTACTCCTTTCTTTCTTAGAGTGTAGTTGAGGACAATTTCGCTAAGCTATGCTTTCAAGGTGAACACAATTCCCCTACAGCAGTATTAATTCACGATCTTCGATGTCCCTGAAATTACCTGAAGGCATTCAGTTCTAGTTACGTGAAGTTGATGTTAAATGATGGGCCCGTGCGTGATGCTGAGCCATTATGTCCAATGACGGGCCAACTGAAGTCGAATGATGGGTTGTGATGGGCTGTGAGGGCCCACCATGCATGATGCGATGTCGATTTCTAGAAAAGTGCCGACCTTTGCCAGCTTATAGTTAGGGCCTGACTTTTTCGGGTTTTATTTTTGGCCAAATCGGGTGATATTTTTCATTTGAAAATTCGGGTGTATTCGGGTGAAATCCCGTTACGGCATATTCTGTCGTCAGGAATTCGGGTGATTTTTTTTGTTTAATAAAAATTTGTCTTAACATGGAACTAATGTTTAGCAATGTTATCAAACCTTATTTTAATGCACGCTTATGAGTGTGCCACGCGACCCGGATGTTTTCGGGTAGATTCGGGTTAAACCCGAATTTTACAGATTTTGTTCGGGGGGTAAATATCGGGCGGATACGGGTTTAACCCTAAAAAGTCAGGCCCTACTTATAGTATGCGTTCCAAAGTACGTTTGAACGTTCTCTGTGCAGAGCTAGCACCGCCGTTTCCATCGCAATGACCCTCGCTAACATCACCATCACTGCTAACGACACCAGCGCTCCAATCGACGACAATTCAACCACCGTCCAGGATAACGCCGGGGGCAGGGAAAGCACCGAGCAGCTACCCTCGCCGACCACCACCACCGAAGCAGGGACGCTCCCGGTGATGATACCCAACTGTCGCTGGTGTCCGCCGTCGCAAGTCTTCCGACCGATTGATGTCAACTAGCGATTATAGCGTGTCCAAATCAATCTTTTACTGCCTTATTGTATCGAGTGCCTTAATGTAGTTTCTATCCAATGTAAAACAATAAAAAGAGAGAGAGAGAGAAACGTTAGAGAGCGTTTGTGAAATGAACCGATTCTCGGAACAGTTGGTGATTGATTGATTTGATTGAATTCAGTGATTCCCATGGGTTGGGAAGTTCGAGAAGGTTGCTATCTTGCAGACTTGTACGTATTTGGAGTATTGTATTTAAAATACTGTATTTTAAATACAATTTGTGGTATTTTGGTACTGTACTCAATACTTTTTGTTTTGTGTATTTGTACTCTATTTAAAATACATTTTATGGTGTTTTCTACTCAATACTCTAATTACATATTTTGGATCTCCCTCTCAAACTTTCTGTGTCTTGTCTTTCCATTATCTTGCTTGTTCAGTGGAAATTCCCTGAGTCCCTCGGACTTGACCCGGACATTGGCCCTTCTTGGAAGTCTCCATTTAGAGATCTTGCCCTGTGTGTACTAATCCTTGGCGAGTGAGGGTTCTAATATGTGTGCCCTGACGTGGTGACGCCGAATTCTGACCTCGCCGAGCAGGCACCTGCTAGAAGTTTGCTTTGTTCTGAGTCACATATACTTAGTGGAGTTATATGATATCTCTTTGTCATCTTTTTGGGACTTACTATGTTTAGATGACTGCTATCACACAGCGGCGGCTTGCGTAGCGCGCGGGGTTTAGGTGATTCATGTCGCATAGCGGCGACTTGCCGCATTGACCAATGACCGGTGACTTTTTGCGTTCAAGGATAAATAGTATCTTAATTGTATTTCAAATACTTTTGAAGTATTTTGTACTCTATCTTAATTACTTTAATTTTCATGTATTTATACTCTATCTTAGTTACATTCTAACGTTAGTATTTATTATCTTATCTTAAATACATTTTTGAGTATCTTGTACATGTCTGCTATCTTGTATAGACAGCATCTTGCAGAGTCAACTTGTCTCAAGCGGTATAACGCCACTGAGCTGTAAAGGCAACATCGAGTCTCGTATAAAACTTCAATGTAACACCGGGACATAGGCAAACGACACAGGCGTCTGGCGCAGCTCCAAAAACCGTGCAAAACTTCGTATATGCCAGAGGATCAGTATTTATTTATTTATTTTTATTTTATTTTGATTCTATGCGACGACGCGCGAATGATTTTCTTCCTGTCTACAACACAGTATATAGACTTCCGCGTGCTGTTGTTGAACTTCCTCACCTTTTATCACTTTTCTCAAAGGCACACACGATAAAGACAGGAGGAAACTATATTCACCCACCTGTCTCATTGTAATACGGAAGAATAGGAGGAAAGGCCATTGAATAGAACACCTTATACGTGGCTTGTCCTTTCGTTTTCGCTTCAAAGAAAGTGGGGGGGGGGGGGGGGGCGAACGTGACGCCACTAGGCGGAATTTCCGGTTTTCCGGTGTTCCGATATCTGCTTGCGTCCTGTTACGTAAGCTTCTCGAAAGGAACTTTCTATACCTTGATTCCACGTTACTCAAATCTGTACGCGATTTGACTGGATTTTGTCACACGCGACGTAAATGTTGTAATGCGTGCTTCAAGTTCGTTGTAAGGCTTTGCATTATGTATAAGCTCATTAAAACGTGTGTGTGTGTGTGTTTGTGTGTTTGGTGGAGTGGGAACAAAGGAGGAAAGACGAAAGCACGTAACCTTGTCAGTCTTGCATCAGCCTTTCACTCTTAGAAATGAACTTCACCACATAGCACGCTCCTAGCCAACCATCATCCCGAATGACAACGTTCTCGCCCCTGATTTGTTGAAAACGTTGTCATTCGGGGTGATGGTTGGCTAGGAGCGTGCTATGTGGTGAAGTTCATTTTTAAGAGTGTTTGTAAGAAGCAGTGACGCCTATACTTTGCGGGAAGAAATGTGACAACGCGCTGATATGTCTGCCATTCGTTCGAAAGGGTGAGCGGGAAGAGTTACTTGACATCATCGCGACGTCACCGAATATCGTGCAAATTAAAAAAAAAAAAAGGGAATTAAATAATACAAGAAAACTGAGTTTGTATGCAGGAAAAGTCAGTTATGAATTCATATAACTGGGATTGCAAACTCACCGGAAGGTGTGTGGTGGAAAGCAGTGATTTATCCAGACCCCCCACCCCCACCCCTACACTCCCCTAACACCCCTTAAATGTTCAGTGACACACCCCCTAGCTTTTTCACCTGTGTACCCCCATACAGGGGGTGCCCTTGCGATTTCAGGTTTAGATACATGTCGGTAATGATATGTTAAGCTGTAATTATGTAATGACAACTATAATAATGACCCCCCCCCCCCGCGCCGGAACCAAGATGGCGGTCTCGCTCGCCGGCGTGGCTCAGTGTCTCTACTCTGCTCCCTATTTAGTGACTCTCGCTAAGCCTAACGGCCGCCAAAAACCCGACTTTTATTCACGACAGTGAATTCTACCGACATCAAAATCGCGCAACACTGCGAGAGGTGTGCCAGTAATATATGTATTATTCAACTCTGTCATTCCGCCATTCTTCATGGGGATTTTGACCAGCATCTGGGATCTTAACCGGTGGGATATCGTGGCATTCCCCCTCGATACGATATACGCGTCTATCGCATTCATCTAACCGCAGCTATATCGGGTTTCAACTGTATAGCCAACGTCGCCAGAAAAAAAAAATGATACAGTATACTTAACGGATTATGTATACTGCACGCGACATGCTCGGCTGGAGTCAACAGCTTGCGCGGATTATCCTGTCTGAAATCCGCAGGTGTTGTCCGGATTACTTCTCGCGTCTAATAGACACGCACAGCCTGCTATCCAGTATACTATATAGTCGAAAGAAACAATCCTGCAACAACTGGAGATTCCAGACCGGATAATTCGCGAGCTGTCGGCTTCAGACGAGTATGTCGCAAGGCAGCACATGTACAGCATTTCTTAGAAATGTTATAGTGGATTGGGTAATTAAATATCGAAGGACAAACACAACACAAGCCTCACAAAGTTGAAGAAAAGGCACCCGCAGAGGGATTCCAACCCAAGCCCAGGTAAAGGTAACGCGCCTGAAACATAAACGGAGACGAAAATAATTTACGGTAATAATTCGGGTACTGCGGGACCCGAAGTATATTACAGTCCTTCGCCGTATATCGTTCGAATAAATTTACGAAACAAAGATGAATGAAGCAAACTAAAAATAACTGAGGAAATAAAGCTATAAAATGAACGATCAAGCTGGAGAACATAAGTATTTAAGTAGTATACAGTAAACAGAAAGAAACATAGTTTTCGTACGCTTATATGGCGACTTGCAAGTTGAAAAGCATGAATAACACTCGTGGCAACCATGTTCATATGTTAGCTATATTCGTTCGAATGAATGTTGTCTCTTGCGTGCACGTAACCCTAAAGTCATTAGATAGATTTCCGAATATATACGTACACTGTAAACTGAAAAACACCCTTATGGGTGTAAAGGGCTTGTCCTACAACTCACACCATTTTTTTACACCGTATGGTCTGCAACACCCCGTTTTAGAGGGTGTATTCTGTGTAAAACACCCTTTGAAACGGTGCTTTTCCTTGAAAATGCCTTCTTTTGCATCCTTTATACACCCTTTTAGGAGGGTGTTTAACAATCTTACACCCTCCTAAAAGGCTGTATAAAGGGTGCAAAAGACGGCGTTTTCAAGAAAAAGCACCTTTTCAAACGGTGTTTTAGACAGAATACACGCTCTAAAAACGGGTGTTCCAGACCATACGGTGTAAAAAGTGGTGTGAGCTATAGGACAAGCCATTTACACCCATAAGGGTGTTTTTCAATTTACAGCGTAGAGGTGTTAAGTTTTGACATGGTCACATGTTAAGCTTAACAAAAAAAAAAATGGAAAAGAAGGAAGAGTCCAAATTGGGGCAAGGCGGTACCGATAACCAAAACGTACCGGAAACGAAAACAACAATGGTTTTGACAGAAACTGAAACAGAAACGAATATGGGACAGTATAATGGAGGCGGTAACGGAAACAGAAAATATCCCGTTACCTTCCCTTCCTACACCCTCTGATTGTCGGTCGGAGGATGCGTGTTTCCTAGCCTGGCTTGGTGTGTTTTAATGTGATAATATGTTAATATGTTAATTCGAGGGTATTGGTGTAATTGGTAAGCAGTTCCACCAGAGGGTGTGAGTTGGAATCCCTCTGCTGGAACCTTTTTTCAACTGCCATCATTCATTTTTTTTTTAGAAACTTGGTTTATCACATATATCCATTAACGTAAAATAATACTCAAACTGCTAGAAAACGGTGACAATGTGTACCTGTCCTCTCACTCTTCGCATGTCCTGTCACTTTTATTTATTTATTCAGTGTTTCATGAGCTACGTATTTGTTTCAAGAGCACTTTTTACAATTCAATTTATTGCACCAAACATATTAGTGAGATGTGCAGGCAAAATCTGCTATTAAAGCAACTTGACAGGGCCTGACCCCCCCTCCTCTTACATTTATCACACAGACAAGTTAGGTCGATTAGTACAGTACTATCTAGGCACCACAAGAAAAAGTCAATACAGTAAAATTTGAACAATAAAGAAGTGAATCACTAAAGGCAAAGAGCGACGAGTCTTAAAATTAGGAGAAAATACACAACTTTATATTTGCAGATCACGAATGGGGAGTTTCATCGCGAGAGAAAAAAAAAAAATGAATATACCGTGCAAAGTCTATTACTATATTTATGCTTCCCTACACAAAGCTACGAAAAAAATGATTACCACACATAAAGAGCAATAATTTAGCAGCATGGAAGTGATTCAACTATGATGTTATTTTTATTTCTTTATTAATTTTATTTTTTTTTTATTAACGAGTGTAGACAGACTGTGTGTGTGAGTAGCTGCGAATTATACTATGTTATACGTTGTTATAGCGAGGCGTAGCATTGAGTTCTTTGTGACGAAAAGAGTGTACGGGAGTACGCGATGTGTCAGCTATACAGTGAACCCTCGTTAATATGACCCCCGATAATCTGACATACGCGCCTTACAACCCTACTCCTGGGGAACAATGCAGTGAAACCTCTGCAAATGCCCCCCCCCCCCCCCCGTTAATATGACAATTCCGCATTATGACCAAATTTTTCGGGAACGACCATGGTCATAATAACGAGGGTTCACGGTATAGGCTAGATCAAGAAAAGTACGGTTATGTTGTTGAGTGTCACGCTCTAGGTAGTGGATAGACGTTAATTATATAGCCTGGTTATCCAGATCATATTAAACTTTCTGGAAAAGAGGTCGCGTATAGCGTGCAGAAATGGGACATTTGCAAATGTGGCGAACTACCTTGTTCTGACATATAAGAGCAGTCTATTGAGGTTAGAGAGTTTGTCGTTACCCAAACCAGGTGACAGTATGCGAAATGGGGTTGTAAATAGGTGCGTCGTATAATGCCATCAGCGTTGCTTTGCGTGGTAAAATGTTCCTGTACCGACCTAATATACGAATTACTCGAGAGATATTTTGTCAGTAGTGTAACTTAGATGTTCGTCACATGACATTGTGTTAGTGAACCAAATCCGAAACCACTATCTTACCTTGTCCACAACCGATATCACATTACCGTAGTTCCCAATATAATAGGGTCAGCGTACTCTACAATTTTGTTTGTGGGATGAAATATAACTGCCTTAACTGGAAAATGAAAATTGTCACCGACTTAACGCAACGGGAAATAATTTATTTAGACGCTTCGTCTCCTATGCGGGAAACAACATCAGTGCACTGGTGATGTCTCTTTTCTGCCTTTTCAGTGCACTGATGATGTTTCCCGCATAGGAGACGAAACGTCTAAATAAATTGTTATGTCCCGTTGCGTTAAGTCGGTGACAATTTTTATTCTCCAGTTATGACGCCCGGCTTTTGGAATATATTCGCTTATAACTGCCTCAGTTTTTCCCGCATTAATTTTTAAGCAATTTTGCGTATAGACCAGATGCGAAAGATTGACAGAAAGGTATTCATTTTGCGGATTAATCCTGTTATCGACCTTCCCTGTACAAACAAGCTGGTATCATCAGCATATGTGATGAAATTGATAAAGTCTGACAAAGAAGGACATATCGTGAACGTAAAGGGGGTAAAAAGAAGATGCCCCAGGATGCTATACCTTGCGGCGGGACTGCGGTTATACGGCAAACTTTGCGCATGTGCTTGCATAATGCCGTATACGCAGTGAACGATCTTTCCAAACACGGTTTCGAAGTTAAGTATACTACATGCCTGTCTCTCGAAAACAGGCGCAAAGGAGGCGGAAGTGAAGGCCACCGAACAAGGAGGAGTCGCCGACCTTCGTCCTCAGGGACCGGAAGTAGTCCAGGAATTAACGAAGCTTCCGGAATTACAGAGGCGGGAGCGGAACCTTGAACGCTCAGGTGTCTCAATCTCTTTCGGTCTTCTGCTAAATAGGACCGACTTCGTCACCACGCAGATTGCTGATGACTAACGTGTAACGAGCCTTTGTTCTTGTTAGTATGTATGTTCTTTTCGATCTTCGAGCTTTGTTCTTACTGTACCGGTTCCCTCCACTAGATCTGCTTTGCTAGGGGCTAGGGTAGAGTCACGTAATAAATATTGTCTTCTATTTTTATTTTTAAACTGCAGGGTCTTGTTACATCGTTTGAATAAAGAGTATCCGGATGGAACACAGTTCTTGCGAAATGCGTATCAAGACACAGCGTGTAGTACAATGTTACAACAGCAGAATATCAGCAAGCTTTAATTCTTATTTAAATTAGTATGCAGTGACCTCATCCTAGCGAAAATGCAGACGGGTTGCAAGATTGCAAACTGTCCCAAGAAGCCAACGGCTAAATCGTTGCAAGTCTATCGGCTTTCAGATTGTTTGTGAGCAGACGATATCGTGGCAGACGACATCCATGCGTCTTCTGCATGTGTTGGCGAGCACAAGACGCCTTAACAAAAGACTGCATCTTTTTTATTATTATTATTATTGTTATTGTTGTTGTTGTCGTTGTTGTTGAAAGTAGCAGCAGTAGATTCGCTTTGAGTGTTTATGAGCAGACGACAGCATGCGTTTCCCATAACCAGGAGTAGTAAGAGCAGTTTCGTTTTCGTTTTCCCACCGAAACAGACGCTCCACAAGTTCCCACTCCCACTCATTGTCTGTCGTCTGCAAACACGAAGAAAAGATGGCACACTCCGCACGTCAGTACTTCCTTCATTTTCTCCGGGTGTGTTTTGGAGGTGCCGTTATCTGATGTTCCTATCGATGTTCCGCAATCTGTTACGTAACTTCCTCGTCTGCGTACGCTGAGAGCAGAAAACATCACGTACTGAAAGCGTAAAGAGAGAAAAAAGAAAAAGAAAAGAAAAGAAGCGCCGCCGGACCAGTTCCTTTGGCCATTCTCGTAAAAGTGTGCCACCATGAAAGGTCCGGTTCCGCCGGCCAGGTGTTTGTTTCTTCGCTATTAGTAGCTACGTTTCTCAGCCACGAAGTCATAACAGGTCGACACTGATCGGGGTCAGTCAAGTGTTCTTCCGGACAGGGAAGAGGGTTCACACGGAGTTCTTCCGCGGTGCAATTGATACGATATTCTTGTGTAATGTATTACGTATATAGGGTCAGTGGAAGGAGCGAGACCCTTTACAGGAAGACAGCTAACAATTCTGACAGCATCTATAAACAGCATATTTCCACAGTGAAACCGAAACCCGGCCACGCCACGCTTTCAGTCTCCAGCATGATAGTGACGTCATAATCGAAATTAACAATCCGGGCTTACTTCACGTAGATATTTTTGTTTAGTTCCGTGCTAGCACCGCGAAGCAACTGTGGCTATGAGGGCCTACAGATGTGGAAAGATGGAAAGAGGACAGCAGGAAGGAGTGGGGGAACATGGGGGGTATATGCGTCCTGGGCCGACTTCAGGGGGAGCTGTGCAGACATTCGTCTGGAAAGTCTACCGGAAAACCCTGGGGAAACACCAGACAGCACATCCGGTGCGGAGACGCACATAAATAGATAGACACAGAATTAAAAAGCCTTCAAACTCGTCCAGAAAGTCAGACAGCAGCAGCGCTGGAGTCAGCGATACCGAAACCGAAACCCGATCCTGCCACTGGGCGCACTGCGTCTGTGTGCCACACTAGTGACGTCGTGATGGAAATTAATGAGCCGGGCTAGCACACATAAATGGACAGACACATAATTTTAAATCCCCAAAGTCGTCGAGAAAGCCAAGCAGCGGCAGAACTCGAGTTCCGACGATGTTTGGCTTTCCTGACGACTTCGGGGGGTGGGGCTTCGTTTGTGACGTCATTAGGATATAGCGACGGCGATGACCAACAACGCTTCTTGTGCGGCGCGCATGGAATATACCCGTGACCTGACACGTACGGGTTGTCCGCGGAGGCATTCCATTCGAAGAAGCGTCAAATAAACAAACAAAAAGATAAGGGTAACTTCCTGATGGCGATCATATTATAAAAAAGAAAAGACAAAAAAAAAAAACGTTTGAAACAAGAAGCTTGCTTCAATGGCTGTGCGTACGTAACACTTTTCACGTACGGAATATCGAATCTTTTGCGTGCATTTGTTCGATCGTTCTCCATGATTTGCCCATTTGTTCGATCCAACTGAAAAAAAAAAAAAAAAATGGGGGAAGGGTATTTATTTTGGCAGGAAAAGGGTCAGGAACAGCAGGACCGAGGTCCCGCGTCAACCTTTTGTAACTTGGTTTTTCTTGTAGGACCAAAGTAAAGTCAAACGACAAAACAACTCTACATTCGTCCTAGTTTTTCATTGCTTTTTACGTCTCCTCCAAAGCCACATAAGGTATAAATTAGATAGAAAACTAATAAATAGGAAAGCAGCTGTAGTACATTACAAATAACTCAAAATAAAATACATTCACACAAACTGTTCACTCTCAGTTGCTAAACACATCTTTACGCTACGCGCATGTCACTCTCCTTCAGTTGGCAACCAAGATCCAATCGATGCAGACGACAACACGCGAAGCGACTTCTTCTGCTACAGAATGTTATTCAGATTCGTAAAACCCTTCAAAAACTTATCCGTATACACATCTTTCTCTCGATATCCAAGTGCAAGGAACTCACCGATAAAAGGCTGCGATTAATCTTAATACCCTACGCACCGCAAGGTCAAGCTCAAACGGACTGCTATATAATTTATTTCCAGAACATTCATTTCTCAACCATCATTATCAACATCGGGCTGTCAATCGTGCAACATATCTATGTATCACACCAACAAAATGATTATTCCGATTGGCGAAGGCGAACCTCACTGCCGAAGGTCATCTTTACTTTCCATTTCATACCCACGATTACCATCTTTACTTTCATTATTCCTTCTGCATTCAAGGTGTTCCGCAAGATGCTCTAGAATCGTCTGCTCGCTGAACCGGAACCATAATGCAAATGACGGCTGCAAGACGACTGTCCAAGTCGCGTACTGCTTTATCAAGATAATGTAATCGATTACAATGACGACATTATTTCACATACTACGTACTAGCAAGTAAGCAAGCGTACTAGCGGACACGGACTACGAAATACGGATCAAGGCTGACATCGTGCATTCCTGAGGCACCGTTAGGCAATAAAAACAAATTACTTTTCACGTTACGTCACTGCGAGTTCCGTGACAAGGAATCAAGGTTCGATCGTGGTAAATGAGATCAACGCCGTTCTCCGCCGTTGACATGGCGAAAGCAGACAGCCGGCGGTGTAACAGACGGTATGTTCTTACCGCAAAGAGCGAGCGAACCAATTTTTACAATGAGGTCATGCGAGGCAATGTAAAGAATCTCTAGAGTCACCAATAAACTTCGTACAGTAAGGCAGTAAAGGTCTTTTCGGCGAATGCTTCGCCTGCGTACAACCCGGCAGCGCTATCACTAGCGTCATCGGGAGCAGACGACAGCGCTGCCCTCTCGTTGACGGAAACGAAACCGCAGTTCATTGTGCGCTCCTAGCACATCGGTTCGCAGTGTTTTGATGCAAACCCGTGCTTTCTTCCCGTCTTCACGCGTTACCGTGTGTACAAATGCAGGATGGAATCGCAATCTCCAAAGGAGGGTCACCGCAGCCTCCTAAATCCGATCTCAAATACGGTGGAAGCCCGACAAATCGCGGACTTCACCACAGAACCGGAACACTGCATGTAAGTTCGTTACTCATTGAACTACTGCGACTCTTCCAGAGTCTGCTTCGAGTTTCAACGTGTTCCTCGATAAAAACACGTTTACAGTTACGTACCAGACGACAACTCGACGCGTGTGTACACACTGTTCTGCGGGCACAAGCTCGCCAGCAGTTAGATGATGGTTGACAAGGGGTTCCATTTTTTCCCAGCATTGTTTCAGCCGCCGTCTGCTTGGGAGTTGGTACCGAACAGCGAATCGAGCTCTCCAACGAACGCTATGGCCTTGAAGATCGGCTTACAATATTTAAAGAACGGAGGTTACATTTTTGTTGAGAACGTAATCGGGCCACGGAGACATACTGTGATGGTTAGAGGACGGCGATGTCTCCGTTTGAATGGAGAACGCATGGAAGAAGCAGCAAAAAGGATGTCTGTCACGCTGAAGGGTGTGTCGTTGATTTTATTATACCGGACGGCGCAGTAAGCGATCCGTTGACTAATTTCCTGTCAGACATAAATAAACCTGTACCTACGGGAGAACTTTGCGTCCGTTAGTTGACAGCTCGGGCGCGTGCAATCCTGAAGAGAGAGAGAGAGAGATAACGGCGTGATAAGGAGAAGCGTGAGAACCGTATTACGTTTTATTCGTGCAATCTCCGATCAGTGAATCAGTTCAGCGCTCGGTCACATTGCCTGTATTAGGCAGATGGCCAAGCAGCGCAATGTACTGAAAGTCGAGTGCAATAAGGGTGGACGGCCTTGAACAGACTCGTGAAACTAAAGAACATTGATATGACACATACCGTCCACCCTTATTGCACTCGACTTTCAGTACATTGTGCTGCTTGGGTGGTTGCGCCGGGTCGCGGACTATGAATAGTGAAGTTATCGCAACACGATTTTAATCTGGGCATTGTACGATGAATTCTAAAGTCAGTTTTTTTTTTGTTGTTGTTGTTATTGTTGTTGGGTACTTAGTAGTTAGCAGTTATTACGTATGTCACTCCATTTATATAATTTGACATTTTAATTTGATTATTTTATATTTAATATATTTCATTTATATTCATACTCGGAATCTAAGTTCTAAACAATTATTTATGATGCTCCTGTATGGTGTATAGGTTCACGGGTTTACGGGTGTACACACTATGGGGGAACCTTTATTGTGGAGTTGTTTCCCCTGGGTCCTCTAACTGTATATAAATGACCATGTAATAATTTGTAAAATGTAATAAATTCACATTCACATTGATAGGAGTAAGGATACTATCCAAAACAAGTATTTGCTAGGAATAGCTCGGTGCACACAAAGGTAATGTTTTGTAATGTTTTGAAATGTGTCTGTTCGATGAAAAAAACATTTTTCTCCGAGCAATTGATAGGCTTAGCTTGAACAGGTGTCTGGAGGTGACAGCTGTCTGACTTTTCAACCTTCACGTGTGTAGAGCTTATGATGCAGAGAACAGCTGTTTGCATCATTGTCTGTTTGTTACAGAAACTAATATGACTTCATCCACGCGAATGTTGGACGTGCATAGCAGCTTCTGTTCGTGCCGTTGTTTGGTTATTGCGGAACGTAATGTGGCTTCATCCAGCAAAACGTCAAATGAAAGTTCACTCCCGGGTTTAGAGACGTTTAAAAAAAATGCTGGGACACAATTTCTGCAGTAGTGAAACCAGAAGGTACTGGGCAAGAACCCACTTCCTGGAATGCTTGCACCATGTTGACTACCACACAACAAGCACACCTCATATGTGTAGGTACACCACCAGGTACATCGCCAATAGATTAATCACTTCCATATCCGTACCATACGCGTGCTTGGTGTACCAAAAGTGCACCTCAATAATACTGAGAAATGAGTATACAGTCAAACTCCTTTACAACGAAACTCAGGGGACAGCAAAAAAAAATTGCAGTAAAGGTATTTTCGTTAAAAAGGATGTTCATTATTGGACCTATAGGGCTCCAGCGGGACCGCAAAAAAAATTGCTGTAGTGGTATTTTCGTTAAAAAGGTGTTCGCTATAAGGGAGTTTGACTGTACCTATAGCATACCAAGTGCTTCCCTCAGAGCTAAAAGCGTCGTAAACGACTATAAAACACTATCACAACGCAAAAAAATTTTGTCACGTCCCCTTTCGACAAATTCTAAAAGGCGTATCCAAAATGCAGACTCCATCCCGGGTACTCCCATACCAGCTACTCCCCCCCCCAAACTTACTCTCCCCAACCTCTCACCGGTGGATCACTCCTCATGACTCACGACCGCGTATACCTCCTCTCCCTCGTACGCGCAGACTCGCTTCGGCAGACTCAGAAGACCACTTTTCCTTTTCAAACTCTCGACTTGTCACCCGGCAGGGAAACCAGCACCGTCGGGCCACGACGGACAGCCTCTTCCAAGGCCGGCCCCTCTTAAGAGTAGCCCGACCACTTTTACCCCCTCTCTCGTAAGGCCCACCTCCTCTCCACACGTTTCTCATTCCCTTCCTACCAAACCGTCCTGAAACCGATTTCTCTCGGGCAATGTGAATGTGTCCGTCGAGCGGTACATAGCTGGTGGGTTTCTGTGCTAGCGGCTCGTTCGGCTGCTCGGCTTGTTATGTGCGTGTGAAGTGTTACCGATGGATACGTCGTTGACCAAGATGATACCGCACGTGGTGAACAGGATGTACCTCAAGCGGGTAGGTGTGCGTTTTGCCCCTCAGAGGGTTATGTAAGGTACGCTTGTTGTATAATTGGCTTTATAGGATGTGGTGTGGGGCTTCATCGCAGTGGGTTTCGACTGGGATTTTTTTTTTTTTTTCACGTCTGCTTTCTTCGCTTTTTTTTTTTTGTCAACAATGGTATAATGAGGAATGGATGTTGGGATACTTTTATTCAACATGTGAACTCCAAGCCCCCAAAGTTAATCCCAGGCTCCCTTATAGATGCTTTAGCTCAAAGCGCCACAGTTCTCTAATGGTGACGGCAAATTACACACCTTAGTTCGAAAAATATAAGCGAGTTCGTATCTGTATGTACTGCAGTGACTCCTTTTTTTTCACCCGACGGTTTTTATATATATATTCCAGTTGTAGTATTCAGTACCAAATGCAGTTCACAGAGTACTATACTAAGTATATCTACCACAGTCAGTATGTACATGGCACCACATACCCTCAGCGCGGAAGAAAACGTTGAACGGAGCTGACACGTTGATCCAAGTCAGCTTCACCTGTAAGCCACAATAATACACTTAAGATAGGAGCACATCACACATAAAACGTGTTCACGCATGCGTACCAACAACGCATCACTGAACCAGTTTTCTGAAGTTTGTACATGTGCGCTCCAAAACGACGTGAATCATGTGCTCGAGGGCGTGGCAGACGCAAGAGAGGAGCATGTGGTACTGAGTAGCAGGCATGAGTCACAAAGCAGATGTAAGCTGCGTACCTATTGCTCCTAAATATTGCAAATAAATTGTTAGGCATGCTTTACGGTTACTTGTTTAAATTTAAGAAAAAGAAAGATTATGACAATGACGTCATTCTTTTACATTATGCAATCACGCTTTCTTTAATGTTCTAACTCAGCATTATATTCCATTATGTGAATCCTGCGACGTTTACACCTTGGAGCTTCTGTGACAGAAACCTTGTTCTTGTCACAAGCATTCCAATCGCAAGAATTCTCGCTAAAAAAACAACTTCCCCGAGCGGTTGTCCCTGCCAGCGATGTTTACATCCTGTCACCCCCCCCGGTACCGGTTGAAGCGGGTGAAAGAAATATGGCACTCGACATGTTCTGCATTGCAAAGCCACAAATGCTTCCTCTGCTTCACGCAGCGCTGCCCCTCGAGGAAAATTCCGCGACGATGTGTCGCTTGGCTTCTTATGGGAAGTGTGAAATATGTTGGAAGTGGGAACTACCTTGTCTGGTTGTCACGCATGACTTTTGGCTTTTCGTTGTCATCAGACTCCCCTTTCATGAAGGTTACCATATGGCGATGAAACATTTTAGTGTTTCTTGTCATCTAGTACACAGTTGTTGCTTTTCATAGCTGTGTTCTACGTTGTAATGAGTAAGTCAACGCATGTGCATCCTCACAAAACTCACGAGAGTGTTAATGCATTTAGAAAGCTTTAGAGCAACGTTGTGATGTGCAAATTAAAATTTATTTAGTGTCAGAGGCACTTCTAAGCTTGTAAGCTATGTATTTTCTTGCGCACTATTGAAGAAATAGTAGCACACTAGTATGCAAGCGCGTGGCTTTCCTGCCATTCATTGGCAAGGTATCGTCAGGTAGTAATAGTCGGTATAATATAGACAGGAACCTTCAGTGTTGTACATACGTATCACTAATGGTTCAGATTTGAGTTAATCAGAAACACAAGAAATCTAATGACGTATTCTCTTACAATAATGTGTAACACTGACTCGAATGTATAATAAAAGTGCTAAAAAATGCATCATTAAGTGTCTCCTGCTGACTTAATGCTTCAGTAAGTAAATAAATAACAATTGACAATAAAATAATTACAAAATTGACAATAAAATAATAACTAAAAAGGAGGAAGAGAAAAATAACAAACATGGCTGGGCAAGTTCATTATGACTTTTATTTGTTTAACTAAATGCAGGAGTATTCCTCTCTCAGTTCTTTATTGTAGTTTACATGGCTCAGCACGTAGTGTGTCTGCATAAGCTTCACCTCATTGTATAAGGCAAGGTGTCTAGTATTTGTCTCTTTTTGCTAGAACGGGCGAATAACCTCGCAATTGCCGGCAACTCACTTTCAAGGCCACTCCCCCTCAGCCATAACGCATGCGAATATTAAGCCTGCGTTCAAACTTGTTCACCCACAGTCCCTTAGAAGTTGCTGAACCTGTAGTGGGTAGACTGCGAATATAAATAAGAGTTGCACCAGATAATTGCAATGTAGGGGGCAGCAGTGTCAGCGTTAGTGTAGTTAGTTTAATGGGAACATGACGTCAGTTCGTGAAGTCGTAGGTAGATTCTGTCAAACCGACGCTTTTCTTTTGAAAAAAAAAAAAACAGTAAAGTGCTAAGATGCTGTTGATATGGTGTCTGTATGTTTGGTACTGATACAAAACTCTTCAGTAGATAGTAATAACTGTTATTGTCTGATCTGATTGGTGCCACTGATAGGAAACATTGGCAAAAAAAAAAAATAACATCATGCAATAATACTGCAACTCACTTGCTTGCATTGCTCTAGGTTGTGTGGTAAAAAATGCGAGGTGGATATTGTGATGAAGTTAATATTACGTACAATATCAGTGCCCAGGATACTTCGATGGAGGATAAAATACTCTGCCATTTTCCCAGATCAACGTTTCAAATATGTGCTGGCACTTAATTTTACTCCAGCAAGAATGAACAAGTCGATACCCAATTGGACGACAGGACAGCTGGGTTATATTATTTCATTTTGTCGTTCCACGAAAGCAACAGGACTCTGTCGCAGCACACATCAAGGTCCCGGTAACGAGTGCCAATTTTCTTCCCCCTCTCCACCTATCTTGCTTACCCGCTCGATTGACTTGGAGGGGGTCGAGCATTAGGGCCATACAGGGAAAGAGAATCGGATGGCCCAAGGAAGGGGGGGGGGGGGAATGAGCGTCGATTGTAGTAATTTTTCGAACCAGCCACTTGTGGACACGTTCCTTCTAGGTTATCGCGTTCCTCGATCTGGACCAAATGTTGTGACCATGCTGATAGGCATCTCCTCCTCAGAGAAGTAGGCTTTGAGCGGAAGGTTATCAAGAGGGGGAAATCAGTGTCACGCAGAAATGGTTCCAAGGTGACTGAGGGATTTTCATTCTCCGTAAGGGGCACGTGCGTTTGTTGTGCCTCCTGCGCACACGCAAGAATCTTGTAACTGGGGAAATGGACGACTGGGTCTGAACTCGTACTTTTAACGATGAATGACGAAAGTCACTGAAAAGGTTAGCCAGCTGTATAGGACTCGAACCCACATCTTCTGGATTTGCCGGTCCAGGGCTCTACCAATTGAGCTAAGCTGACACGCCTTCTCAGCTACTTCCAGGGTGCGTCATCTGAAGGGGCAAACCAGTCACTCTCTCTCACTCATCCTCCTTTCACTCTTACGTTTTTGCACACTCATACGCACATTCATACGACAGGGATCTCTCTTGTTCTCTCTCGTACTTTTAAGCTGTACTTCGGACGCAGCGGAATGTGCGTGAATTTAAGTGTGACTCTATAAGTGTGACCTGAATTTGTTTCTAGTTTCCGAGTGCCTCTTGCTATTACTTTATGACATTTCGATGTGAAAACGTGGAAATGTGTGAAAAGCCGAGATGCTTCGATTGTTCATGTAGGAACTCGAAGACCGACGGGGAAAGAACCAAAGACTCGAAGAAGACTCGAGTGTCAGAGCTCTGAGCGAGGAATCACTACATACTAGACACAGCTAAACATACTCTTAGTACTTTCATAGTACTTTCATAGTACTAAGTACTACACATAGTACTTTCCGTAGTGATACGTACAAACACCCCAATGCTTCCTGGCGACCTATTTGGCGGCATCACCATCCGAGATGCAAGATGTTATCAGATTCTTACCTCCTGATTACGGAAATGGAACTACACGTGTCAGTACATAGAACCGGATCGATACTTTACGATTTAAACTCGACGATAACACAATCTTCGTATCACCTGGACTCTTGACATTAGAGGACGTTCAACTGTTTACACTGACAGATATCTGGCTCCTCAAGATGTCGTTGCGCTGCCAACACTACAATCTTGGGAGCACTCCGTGGACTTGACCCCTCCAGTGTAATCTAGTGAGAAGAGATATGCCACGAGCCAAGCAATGAACGTGGCCCTTCCGGCATGGCTATCGTTTGCGGCACAACTTCAAATGTAGCGTATAAAATATTTTTTTAATACCTAAAAAGGTACTATCCTGCATGTGTTGGGCAAATTTGTTCCGTTCCGGTCAGGGACCAGTTCAAATAAGTAATGAGCTACAGCTAGGTTCATGGACATTCGATATATTCTATTATGCGATAATATTTTCCATCTATCAATCATTCAGTCAACCCATATTTGCACAGGCAATGCATTGGGGGGAAAAGTCGGAAAAATACGGCAAGCTGTTTGAGAGCATGCAGGATCTCCCAAAATCGCGTGTTGACGAGGACATGTCATACGCAGCCATATTGCATCATGTCTGCTGAGAACTTTAAAAAGGTTAAAGAGGATGAAACCCTCAACGCAGGGAAAGACGAGGGAACACAAAAAGTGATTTTTTTTTCCTTTCTTGTCTTTCTCTGCACTTAGGGTTTTATCCTTTTTAACTATGAATTCACCAACCAGCTAAGGTTATAACCCTTTTTCATTTAAGAAGTATCCATCAAACTCGCACCCTTTACTCCTATTTCCATAACTTCTACGTATACAAAATTAAAATAAATATAAACCATAATTCCCGTCCCATCACACTCCTCCTATCATGCAATGCGGCCGTACTAAAATAGAGAGATAAGTAATCCTCTGGCACCCCTTCATTATCGGGAGAAATTTCCTGCGACAAACAACAAAGCAGGATGTCTAATCAGTCGAGTGACGTGGAGCAGTGGTTGTGATAACACGTCCGATTATCACGACCAGTGTCTCGTCGTCGTCAGCTCAGACGCGCGTGAGGAAGGAGTGTGGCTGGTTGTTACACCGTGCCGGAAAAGTGAGCAGTTGAAGACGCAGCCATGATTTCCAGGAAACTGCAGAGTCTCCGTCGAGTTCACCTCAACGAGGATGACTCTGATGACTGGAGGGCTAAAAGAGTGAGCACGAACCGTTGTCTCTGTTGTTCGCTGAGTAGGGAGCACAAGATGAAGAAGTTGGGGGAGGGGGGGATATTACGAGCTCAGTACTGTGTCCACAAAACACCACTGCTCTACTGAAGTGAAAGTACTTAATGTTAGAGCGTGTTAATTTTTACTTCGTTTCTAGCTCATTAAAAAAAAAAAAAATCAAGACTTCCAATTCTCTGTGATCATGTAAGCTAGGCCTTCAAAGTTGACTCGGTGATACGGAGAATGTGAAAATTTTGTGTCTTACATTCAGGTTCAACGAAAGACAAAACTACGAAAAAGATGAAAGACAACATAACTAATGAACGTATTTGCTCAAAAGTATGAAATTTGCACAAATACAAGTGGCCAAAAATGACTAGAACAATCTGCAAAATGTCTCTTTGCCTGTCACTTTGGCTGCTAACATTTGGGCACTGCCTACTGTCAATGTGAAAGTAACTAACGATGGTTGTTAATGAATGCCACAGCAAATTGTAAAAATGCTACAAATTTTCCTGGGTATAAGTTGTACGACTTCTGCAATAGGCTTGTAGCTCGTACAAGAGAAAATGAAGTTGGTGAGAGAAAAAAAGAAATATATGAAAGTCCCTGTCTTCAAACAGCTCAATGAATTCACCTCGGAACATAAAGGGGTAGACAAGTGCAATATGTGCGTGCACGCATATTTTTGCATATCGTTAGAAAGGGAACGTCACGATCGTAGTTTAGATCAGAATTTGCATAACGCATCGGAGAATCTTTCTGCCTCTGCGGAAACGTAAGCAACGTTTTGCCATCGCTGTCTTCATCAGATCAGGAGAAGGGTAATGGCAACAGGGTTTCGTCATTGCATGGCACACTAAAAATGCCCACAGATATGGTGATTAGAGGTCGCCATCTTACACACACAAATTCTCTGTTGGCTTCTTGTAATCTGCATTGACTATTCCAACGTTAAATCTTTCACGGGATTCTCGTCACTTCGTTCATAACGCTGAGAACCCGTGTTACCAGTCAATAAATTTCTAGCGCCTTCGCCCGGGAACAAGAGGACGCCCTTGATCGTCAACCGTCATGTCTGGGATTTTCCACTAAGCATGCGGAGGCACTCCACATTGTAGGGTTCGCCCTGTCCCCTTCATTATCTTAAGGAAACGAGATAATGTTTTGCTTGCAAACAACACAGACTATCTTGACAGAAGCTCGTAATACGAGCACTCTTTGAGCAGGGGCCAAGAAAGCAAAAGGATTCTGTTCTAATTCTCACTCTGCAGGTGATACCACACGTTTTTTTTTTTTTTTTTGTTGTTGAACCGGATGTATCTTTGTACGTGTACACGTCTACATGTATGTCGTAGAAGTTGGCTTCCGCAGGCGGACACACCCCGAAGTGTATTATGGGTAAAATAAAGAATGTCTGGAACCAGCCGGTTCAGGAGGGGTTTACTAAGGGAAAATTTTATTACGTTTAAATAGAGGGTAATGTTTCGATGGCAGCATCGTCTTCAGCAGACGGCACATGCTCCGCATCAGTGATTTATCCAGACCCTCTCCCCCCCTACACGCCCCAAATGTTCAGTGACACCCCCCTAACTTTTTCACCTGTGTGCACCTTATACGGGGTGCCCTAATGATATGTTAAACAGTAATGACATAACTATAATAATGATCCCCCCCCCCCCCAAAAAAAAAAAATCCAACACCCCTCCATGTTTGGAATTCGGGATCAGTAAAAAAAAAAAAAAAAAAAGTAGTAAATCAGTATGCAACAGAAAATAAGAGATCTGGAATAATACCGTTGTGCAAAATGTTGTCAACCAGTTTGTGTTGTTCTTTCTTATCTCATTGACGTGAAAGGTTTTGTTTTCTAGCCAAATGTGGATGACTGACTAACTGATTAACATGTGCACATGGCCAGATGCGGTGGAGTTCTTTACACTGTAAACAGCACAAGTTGTGCACGAGTTTGTAGCTGTAATGCTTCCTAGTTATATTCTAGAAAAATCACACACACAAAAAAAAGAAAGAGGTTGTTTGGCTGATAAATTGTTGGTAAGAATGTATCATGCAGGTCAATTTGAGCACAATCAATCATTGAACTAACAAATTCACAAATTCAAAACTTCTTCGAGAATTCATGTGACCCTTCCGAGCCCTCATGGAAACTTGTCTGCACATTCTCTTCTGCACAGACGACAGCAGTCGCACATTAACGTGAATTAGTAGCTCTACGTGGAGTTCTGCCCTTCTCCACATGGTACAGGAAAGAAGCAGGTGTTCCTCCGTGCCCGTAGTCATGTATTGATCCATTGATCCATATTGATTTTGTTTCTTTTCTCTGCCTTTTTATTTATTTATAATCCTTTCCTTTCTTCTTGAATGCGTTCAACAAAGAAGAAGATTTATCTAAGCCAATTTTGCAGTCAACCACAGCTGAGGTCTGGCAGGTGTAGTGGCAAGGTGGCGTAACTGGCATAATCGGAATATACCTCTATTAGGGGGGAGAAAAAAAAAGCTGATAAGTACAGACATCAACAGGACAATGCTTAACTCTCAGCTATCAAATTTATTGCTAGAAATTTCTTAGACAGGTTATGGAGCAACTTGCAAGGTAGCTTAAGCTTACAATGGGAACCTCAGATCAACTCTAGAGTAACAGGCATATCTCTGGAAGTCTAGTGGCATTGAAGGAGCCTAGTTCTACAAATTTAGAGAGTTTTAGAAAAATTAGAAAGTAAGCAAAAATAATACAACAGAGTATGCAATATGAAATGCAGTATACTGATGCTAAAGTTATCCAGTTTTAAATATTTATTTTAATATTTATACATGCCAAAATCCCATAGGCATCAAACAGTATTGCAACGGTGGCACTACTCATTAAAGGTGCACAAGCAGACACAAGTAATTTCTAACTAACTGGGCTAAGTCTCTGACACTTTCATGCCTAAATGTACGTGTATATAGGTATATATATGTAGCCTCCTAAAAAAAAACAGTTACTCATTCTTGCTCAACACTGCCTCGTCCTGTTTATCTATCCTGATTCATGAAAGATGTATTGAGCATCTTGCACCACAACTGTGCAACTCCAGTCCCGTACTTGGAATACGTCGGCGGAGTTGCTAATCTTGTGTAGCGGTTGACAAATCGTAGCGTTGTGATGTCGCTTTCACGTCTGTTTGCTTCCTCTTATCTTTCTGTTTCCCCCTTTACACTTGCTGTCTCAGTCTGACCGTTTTCTCTTGTACCAGCATTACATCTTATTGTTGCAACTTTTTCAGAACCTTTTCCTACCCTTGTATTGGATTGGATTGGATTGGATCGAGCTTTTACTAGTGCATGAGCAACTCTGATTCCCTTGTATCTTGCTTACCGTGTCCCCATTGCACACACTTTCTTCGTACGTGTGCATCTTTAATATGGATAGAGAAACATTGACACTGCACTTTTCATTCACCTCGTGCTTATTCTTGCCATATTGCACCATGAAGAGACCCCGTGAGGCCATCAATAGGCTGTGAGATCTATCTCGCTAAAAAAAAAAAAAATAACATTCGCTCAAAAGTCCGCAGTATTAATTGCGTGTCGTGCAAGCCTAGTTTTTTGTTTTCCCCAACTTCCCTCCTTTCTGCACTCCCTCCCCCTCAACCTTGCGAGAAATCTTTCATGGCACGTATCAGGATAGAGTGGAACTCTCTTCCCGAGTCCATAACATCAGCACCAGGCTCGGAAGAATTCAAATGGACACTTTTTCATTATTTACTCTCGCATCATACCCAATATTTTTTTGTATATTGTGCATAAATATTTGCCTGTGCTCACGGCTACTTACGGCTATCTGCTTTTCCTAAGTGTTATTTTTTTTGTTCTGTCGCTATGTCGTCATGAAGAGTTATTAGAGGGGTTGCGACACTTTGTCTTTAAATTTAAAAAAAAATTAAAAAACTTATTCTGGATAAATGTAAAATGAAATTATTTGCATTGATGTGAACCTGCATTCCATGAAATTATTCCATTCCATGAAATTATAGACTCGTAGAAAACCGGCACCGCGCATACCGAAACTCATGCGGATCTGACGTCATAGCAGGTGTCTCCGCCAGTGAGGAAGTGGGAGAGAGATCACATGCTCGCGACTACCAATGGGAATGGCCGGGGCTCTGATGTCAGAGCTTGACAAGTATCTGTGTTCAAGGGTTGAAATCTCGCCAAGTACGGCATGTAAAAAAAAAAAATATTTTTTCCTCGATACTCTACTGTGCAATATAATGTGTGCAGGATGTAATGAAACACATCTATCTAAGTGTCACAGCCCCTTTAATGTCCACCCTGAACGTAAATAAAGTATCTGAATAAATAACTTCCACATACACGTAGATAAAAGGCTGTTTGGTTAATCGCTGTGCGAGACATAATAAAGAATTACGTAATCAAAAATACATTAGTGTTCTCAGATATCTAAGAAGTTTCCTAGTCTTGCGAGCATTATCTAAAATTTATCTTTACACAGCACGACAGCATTCAATAACTTGAGCGACACTACCACTATGTACAACTCTGTTGGGAACTGATCTGAGAACACCAGCAATTTGGCTCCATGTCACAAATTGCTTTGGCACGTTGTACTCCACGACGGATGTGAAATGCAGTGTGCTGAAAACTCTTTGCAATTTAAACCGACAGTCAGCGTGTAAACCGGAACTAAAACAATGTTGTCACATGCTTTCTTACAGTGCTCACAGTTACTGTGCAAAACATCTCGATGAAATTTGCAGCAAAAGCTTTGAAGTTGAACGCTGTCAGCAGTTTCTGGTTTTTGATCTGTTAAGTGATCAAGCCATTCATTAAAGATTAAAGTTGCCGATTACGTTTTATGATACGTCAAACAGTCCTCAATTATTCTTATCTCTGTTGCACACCCTTGTAATCACCGACCAAGGTGCTGCACCTCATGCTTGCACCTCCGTGAAACCGACACCAGACATGGACATGATGTTCATTTTCATTATCTGTCTCAGAAAGTACACTGCTCTGTTGGATGAAGCTTATGGCATCTACACATAACTCGCACTGAAATGTAACTCTAATCTAAAAATCAATCAAGGACTCTGGACTGTCCCTTTAAAAAACACCTTCTGGTGTGCAAAATTGATGCACGAACCATTCAGTGTAGCAGGCATCAGATCTGACTGACAGGGCGCAGTGTGTGGTTTGAAGGTCCTTCATCGATGGCCTTTTTTCTGGCGCTGATGACATACGGTTTTGCGTGCAGGAGATGGAGCTGCGGCGGCTGCTCCACCAGGTGCGGTGCTGGCTGCGGGTGATGTTTGTGTTGGCCAACAACCTCTACTGCATTCCCACCTATCTGACGTGGATGTGGATCATCTTTTACCCCCTCCGTCTTCTCATTCCTCCTCTCTACTGGGCCATTGAAAGGCAGCTCTTCAAGCTCCTCCTACTCATGGTGTCTTTCTGGAGCTGGAGCGCAGAGTACTATGGTGAGCAGAAACTTGTTCGTTTGCAAGGCTTGTACTGCCTAATGCCACTTAGATAAAGAAAGCCTGATTGAATCCATTACAACTGTGCGTTTCGACGGCTGTAGCCATGGTGACTAGCTGCCATGAGCCACATGTGGAGCCAGTGTTATCCACTGGAAGCCCGTGTTTGAAATCACCTGCGAGAATCGGCTGAAGCAGACGACACTGCGTCTCCTTCTGTTGACGTGGCGAAGAAGAGAGAGGAGTATTCTTTATCTGAGTGGCATTTATTGTTTATTGGCTATTTTATTAACCTTGGAAATAGCTGCGAAAATTAGACCTGCTCTTTGTTGCTTTACGAGGCAACTAGCCACCACTGGAGTTTAATGCTCAAATTACAGCGCAGATACGAAACATCGTGTTTCACCGTTGAGAGCGTGTTGCAGTAGGAGCAGAAACAACTGTCTACCACACATTTACACACTACGCGTCACTGTTGCATACGTTTCCATAGTGAAATGCTGTTCAGACTTTATGTGGCAGCCTTCCATCTCCTGGCGTTAAGACATTTCTCCCAGCTTGTCCTCTAGCCTTATTTCGTTATGACTTCTATAGCCGTTACAGTTCTATTTCCTCTTCCTTCTCGCAGTGGAAGAAGTTGGTGAGGACGTTAGCGACTGTTTCAACGAGCGCTCGGTGGTGCTGGTGAACCACCAGAGCACGGCTGACGTGCCCTTGCTCATGGCGTCGTTTCAAGTGAAGAAGTCCGTCACGGAACACCTCATGTGGATCATGGACCGACTTTTCAAGTTCACCAACTTCGGAGCTGTTTCTTACACACATGGTGACTTCTTCATCACGCAGGTAATTCGTTGCTTCCTCTTCTTTATTCTGTCTGAGCCTATGGTTGAGGGTCTTGGTTCGTTGCAGGGGTTGGCTAATTAATTGCGGGCTTATTAGATGTTTGTCTTGCATACAAAACGTTTCATGAGCAATTTTTGCTGCTTCATTTAGCTCTTTCGCTGGGAGACGATCCTCTTCTTTCATTCAACAGGACGTGTGGCTTTTTATACAGCTTTGATATTTTTGGAAGGTAGTGATTTTACGTTGATGCGCACCACCTTTGACTACATTCATCGACATTCCTGTTAGCTTCACCGTGCTCGTGAGGTAGTTTGACACATCCATTCATGCGTACGTTTACCATAATTTTGCACGTCACGACTTGGTTACTTCTGTAGGCCTAAATCATAATCTAGCATAGGTTTTACTGATTATTATTTTGGTGCATTTGGTAGTTTAACACATTGTTAAGATGCTTTGCCTGGGTAGCAGTGTCTCCAGCCAGGATACTTTATGAAACACATACTGTGATTGCAAAGAAAAGGGATATTTAATTCTCCGAAGAGGATATTTCACATTGCTGTAAAGTAATAAAAAGGCAGCATTTCTGTTATATTGTTAAGTATGAAATGATGACTAAGTATGACAGCAGGAGAGATGCAGCAGAAGGTACTGTTTATGATCCTAGAAGGGAACGAAATGTTAAGGGCTCGGAAAGCTTGCGCCCCAAAACGGATGATGAGATCGTGTTGATGAGGGTGCCGATTCTGTCTCACAATATATTTTTTATTTATTTTTTTTACCTGGGCGATGTCATCTCAATTCAGGCAGGGCTGTACCCTTTGCATCCTCGATTTTCTTTACTCTTTTATATGTGGTAGCTCTCCCTTCATTATGAACAGGAGCGTTGTTTACAACTTCCTGAACGAAATAGTTCGGCAGAAAAAAAATCGAGAACATAAACGGGTAGAAAGCGCTTTTTTGCGATTTGCGTTTTTTCGCAACTTTGATGTCGCGTATCCCCGCCCATGTAAGAGCAGTCGTCCAAATATTTTTACTACTTATTGACTGTACAACAGGCTTTCAAGCCAGAGGACAGTTCCATCTACTGACGTCTAGAAAATTTCATACAGAGGTCACAAAAGTGCTCCGTTGTCAGTTTAGCGCGGTCTTTGACAGGTTATTTCTCCACCTTCTTTTGAAAGTATGTCACCGCGATCTATACCGTCGGAAAGCTTAAACTCTTCTCTTTCTCATGATGCCTAGAACACATCTCTAGAGCCCTTTGTTAAACTACCGCGTACATTTCAATCATGGTAGGTACGAGAAAATTGGCAAATTTTGCGTAGCTCTTGTGCAAAAAGGCCAACTTCGATTTTTAAAATAAAATGTGTGCTTGAAGAACAATGCATGTGCTTCATTCGTGCCCGGCAAGGTTTCGGTACATTGTAGCCCTTTTTTTTTTGTGTGTGTATTTGCAGGGCAAGGATGTGCGTAGCAACCAGCTTCAGAAGCTGAGGGACCACATATTCGACGTGTATATCCGCAGAGGCCTCAAGTGGATTGTGCTGTTCCCAGAAGGGGGATTCCTACGAAAGCGAATTGCTACTAGTCAAAGGTACCCGTTGTTTTAAAATCACGTCCTCCAGTCCTCAGAGAGGTTTTGTCACACTTTGACACACGTTGTTCATTCATCATGCGAGAAAAAAAAGCCCCCAGCTTTCTGCGGCGGAAAATTAACATTTCCGCGAAGTGGGATTTACGAATCTGCGGGCAAGAGAAAACGAACAAAATAAATAAAAACTCACAGGACGGTCACGGTTATGTAACGAGAATTTCAGTGACAGCGCTGTGAGTTCATTCTTGTACCACAAGCCATTGCACACCGAGCAACCGTACCCAAATGGGTTCTCCCTGAACTTTCTAGTGAAACCATAGAAATCTTATGGAGAGAGGCTAGAAGGAAAGCCGGGGAGGAGGATCGGAGGAGAGCAAAGCACTTGAATGGGGCTGTTCCCCCTCTCAATGTATGAGCTCGGAGGCAGCCATATTGAATCAGCCAAGGAAACGTCGTGTATTTCCAGCCCGTGAAAGCAGCCACAGTTCCAAAAACTGTTGCAACACTTGCTCGGCTGCTCCTCTGCTTCCGTCGGCTACATATTTTGTCATTGTCCGCCCCCTATCCAGGTCTTGTAGTCAGGGCTGGTTGAGGCAGCGGCGGAGACGGTGTCCCCATGTGGAGTCCGTGTCGTGTCTGTTTCTCCGTGTGTGTGTGTGTGTGTGTGTGTATGTGTTTTCATATATCTTACGGTTGCATGGGTTCTGGCGGTGTGTTACTTTTTTGGCGTTATGTTTGCTGTATGCTTACTGGATTCCTTTGTTTGCATGCGCCGCGGCAACAGTAGCTGATTCAATATGGTGCTCCCCTCGCCCGTACGTCCGGAGGTTTCCTTCTAGCATACTCCTTAAGGTTTCTATGAGTGAAGCCCTTCGTGGCTCCATCGGCTTTCGCTTGCCTCTGATGCCTCTTTGCCTCCGTTTCCGCAGCATGTACTGAAGGGTCTTACCGCCGAGTCCACCTTGCCTCTGCTTCGGCGGCACACACTGCAGCGTCTTCACGTCTACGTCTCAGAAACTATAAGGGTGTATTTTTTGTTTTTTTTACTCGAGCGCCATGCTAACGTCATCGTCGTCGTCACTAACACTGTGTTTTCTTCTCCTTCTGCGAACGACTCCAACGTCACGATCTCAGGGGGGGAAACGAGGCACTAACAGCTGTCTGTGCAAAATGTTGCAGCATTCTCCCAGGATCGCTTACTGACTCGTCCCGCACGCTTTTCGAGCCTTTCGTAACTTTCCAGACCGCAAAGAGAATTAGACTCGACTCTGACAATTTCTCTACGAGCGGAGTTCCTGTCGTTAAATTTTCTTTCGGCGTGGCACGTTCAGCCGTGGAAGTGCCAGCAGTGCGCTGTGGCATCAGGCATTGCAGTCGCGGATGATCGGGAAAATCTTGCAGATCGATTAAATTCCTTACACGGTTCTGTAATGTATCGAATATTCCGGGACAACACATGATTCTGAGGTCAACAGCGGGTTCCGCAGGACATGACCAATTTCGCGGAATTGCTGATTCGAGGAAAGCTAGGGGCTCTATTCATGCATGCGTTGTACTGCATACTAGAGTATCGTTGAGGAAAATATTTATATTTCTGCGTGTCATACGACTGAGACTTTGTATGTTGAGTCTGTGGACCACAACACTTTGACTTTGCATTTACTGTGTAACAGTTTGTAACATACAATAACGTCTTGCGATGCAGGTACGCCAAGGCCAATAACTACCCAATCCTCGAACATGTGACACTGCCACGCACAGGAGCTCTCAAGGTCGTGCTCGACACTCTCTCCAGGGAGAACCTTGCCAAGGTGACAAAAGGTAAACCACCCATACATAGAGCACCCATTGATAGACAATATAATTAGTGCCCGAAATGAACAAGTTCGGCGCAAAGAAAATGTTAGTATTTTTCGTATTTAAATTTTATTAGTGCGGCGTTAGTAAGCTGACCCAGATTTCGGTAAGTTGCTTCGAAAATAGTCAGTCACGGCTATAGTTAGCTTGTGTAAAATAGTAACCGAGCAACAATTGGTTTTTCTTCCCCTCTCTCAGAACGTAACTATCTAGTTACGGCTCAAGTTACTCAGTTAAAGCAACTTAGCCCTTTTAAACATAATCTTCGACGTACGAAAGCCGAGGAAATCAAACTCTCTGACAGGAGTTCAGGCACGTTGATCGAAAAGTGAGGCAAAAATTAGAAAACTGGGCGTAAAACGCAGTGATGGCCACTAACTACTTCTACAGTAGTTTAACTATAACTACTAACTACTTTGTGATTGAGTAGTTTAACTAGTAGTTCAACTACTTTTCGGGGGAGTTTTTTAACTACTGCAATATAGTTTAACTACATCTATAACTACTTAACGTTGTCCACCAACACCAATCCCTTGTAATATTCTTGGACACCTAAATATGAATCACAAGCAATAATAAACTTTGGCTCAAGCCATTGCTACGATCGTCAAATACAAAGCTTGCGGCGGGATTCTTTTTGTGCCTACGCGATAAACTAAGTTGCAGAATTATTTCACAGCAAATGAGGCTTCACTAGACAAGCATTAAAAGTGAAAATTTAGTACACATGCACGACACAATTGCTCTGCACCTCCGTTCTCATCAAACAAGTAGCTCAAGGTAAAAGTCGGAAGCACAATCGTGCCGTAAAACTCGCGGCAAAATCGGAAATAGTTGGCGCCTTCAATAACCTAACTACTGTAGTTAACTACTTCAAATAGTAGTTTAACTAGTAGTTGCCACTACATTTCTGCAAGTAGTTGATAACTACTTTTTAACTACAATCAGGTAGTTTAACTAGTAGTTTAACTACATGTAGTTAACTACTGGCCATCACTGGTAAAACGTGACGTTTTCCTCCTGGCAGGCAAGGAAGAACCGTTGAAGTGGATCGTCGACGTCACCATTGGCTACCCCGACTACGGCAAACCCCTGGACCTGCTCATAATCTCCGGCGGCTTCCGTAAACCCTGCACCGTCCACATGCACTACCGGCGCTTCCCCGTCTCCGACGTTCCCTTCGACAGCCAGGAGAGGCTGACAAAGTGGCTCTACGACCGGTGGGTCGAGAAGGAAGAGCTCCTCGACGAGCTCTACCGCACGGGACGTTTTCCCGGACGCTTGCACACGCGCGAGGGCACCCCATCTTACGCGCCCCTCCGCGTCCAGCCCTTCAGGGTCGACTTCAACATTGCGTGGATCGTGCTCATCCACGCCTTCTTCATCATGTCGACGCTGTTCCACGTCGCATTGTTCCGCTGGATCGGTTCGTTAGTGCTGTGGTGATGATGCGCCCCGTGTTTTCACACGTACTGGACCCGTGGGATGGGGTGGGGGCTTGTGTTGTCCCTGACCCCCCCCCCCCCTTTTTCCGAGCGAAGTGTGTGTTGCTGGTTCAGAAAAACGTTTGTTTGATTGCGTCACATTTGAAAGTGTGAGAGGATGTTTGCTGCAGTCTTTTTTTAGCTTGCGATTTTTTGTGTGACTCGACCCTTAAGTTTTAGTTCCGCCCTCGTAGCTCGAGAGTTTGTTCTGCACTTTGGCGAGCCTTTAAATTCATCGACTGCCGAAACATCGCTAGGAGCAAAGACTTCCGCGCCCCAAGCACAGTTCGGGGCGGAGTCTCCGCCGCCCGTTGATTCGGGAGTTGGCGGACGCGGAGGATTGCTCGCTCGTCACCTTTACGGTCTGTTTCGATCGACGGTGATCTCGGCAGCGCCATGGGACACGTTCTAAGCAGCAGCAGGCAGCAGTCGAAGTTTATTTTTTGCGGTATCGGCGAACATATTTTAGCTTTTCTGTCGCCGAATTTCTTTGGCAACACGTCGCAGCACTGGGCATATTGCGGAGCATCTTCCTTCTGTCATGGGATAGACATCATCCAGCTGAAATCTCGGTGCTTCGTGCTGACCTTTCCTCTTCCTCCTCCGCTTATTCCTCTTCACAAATGTTTTTTCAGGTGTGTAGTACATTGTTATTTTATTGCTTCGATGTCTGGAGTTTCGAAAAATTGATGGCATTTTTCCCTCTTGCATTTCTTCTTCTTTTTTTTTTTTTTTTTTTTTTTTTTGTATGCGTAACAGTATAGCGCGCATTGTTGCACTGAGCATCGAAGCTTCGAACGCATGCACATCAAAAAAGAAAATCGCTGGACTGCATTCGACATAAGGGTAAAAAACGAACCTACTTCTGCTGCCACTGCTCGGAACGTTCTCCCGCTTCTGCTTCGAGACATTTTTATTTGCCGCTTTTCGTTCTAGAATTGCCTTTGTAAATACGCACCCGCGAGAAAATATACCTTGCTTGTGAGAGGGACTCGAGGGCTCCTTCATCGCTGTACAAACTTGGAACGTTGTGTTCACTGCCTGTAGGGTTGGCAGCCCCACGATGCCAGCTAACGGCTGCGTAGATGTTAGGACTGGCTGCTTTTCATCTAAACTGACACACGCAGTGCAGCACTGACTCTAACAGACACAACAGTGCCGGTGGAACGGTAGAGAGACACGAGGCTGTCTTACAGACTTTTGGGAGAAACGTCCCGTGGTACACCGCGGGTTTGTGACGGCGAATAACAACGCTTCTCTGCCACGGTCTTCCCGTCGTGGCTGACGGATGTCCACGGGACGAAAATCGGACGTATTTTGGACGTGCTCGTCGCGAGGGGGGTTCGGATCTTGCGGGGACTGTTTCGAAGACATTTTTCGAAGACTAAGTTTCGAAGACATTCAAATTTGCGGTGGACTTTCGAAGGCTTTTAATTTTCACAATTTTATCGCGACAGCTTCGATGGCCGAGCTGTTAGGCACGGCGACTCTTATACTATGATTTCACCCACGACAGGAAATGCAGGTCTTGTGATGTTCAGCCAGCCCAAAAATCCTTTGGAATTGTGCCGCACGTACACTTCGTTCATGTGGTCAGTCTTCGTACGCAATTTTGGCGCACTCACCGTGTTTCTTTGTAGTACAGACCCATAGGTTCTAATCAACGAAACGAACTACCCACCGTCACTACGTCAACATTGTGATCATAGTTTTTGTTTTATTCTATGTAACCGCATCAAGCATGAAAAAGGTAGCTTACGATGAAACGTTGTTTCTTCGGAGTAGAAACAAGACGAGTCTGAGCTACTTGGGATTTGGGGACTGACATAGTTCAAATTATTGAAGTTCCACTGCAATTACAGAAGTTGTTAGTTTGCTAGCTCAGTTCAGTGACAAAGACAGACAATAGCCCATGCACAAATAGTATTGTATTAAATAGTATTAGCTTACTCTAGGGTTGAAGAGGGCCTATTAAAGTATGTTGGCAAGAAAAAAGAAAAGAAAAAAAAGCTACTCGAGTACTGTTTACAGCTAACAGAGGAAGACAGACTAGAGGAAAATATCGCAATCTTGTGTCACGGATGCAAGTATGATGCAAGTGGGTGACCTTAGAGGCTGGCCGTTACGTTTCTATAAAAGTAACTTTTGCAAACGTGCATATGTAGTAGTGTCTCGAAGAAACACACTGTAGATAGCAGCGCTTATAAATTCAACGGTTCATAGATTTGACAGGCTGAGTGAAACCACGCAGCGGCTTTTTTTTTCTTTTTTTTTTACGTTTAAGACACGCACATGCCCAAGAAAGATGTAGAACACCACATTAAGAATATGTAACATACAGTTTATATGTGTGGTAGTTTGTAGCAGAACAAAGGGTTCACATTACAAGAGGCAAAAGAACGTTGTAGATATGCTTTTGAACTTTCCAAAGATGATGTGATTGCTGCAGAGAGAGTTACGTCTTCGCGTAGGAATATTACAAATAAATAGTCCGTATTATAGATATTGTAGCACACACAATCATTCGTCTTCGTTGCAGGCATTTTTGTGTGCGTAGCACAACCCTTGTGTTCTTTCTCCCCTTTTTTTTTAACCTATTTATTTGCAAATTATTCTGAGCAGGCTGCATTTGTTGTAGGTAGGCACAACGTCACGTATTAAGTGGGCAACCAACTTGTAAATATTGTACACAGTTCTCAGTAGGACACATATTTGTGATTATGAATTGAAGGGCTGTAATTTGCGTAGACTCTTTTCTAATAAATACATCATACCTCACGAGAAATTGTCCTATTTTTGTTTTACGTGCTTTTGTTGAAAACTGGGATGAACATAACCCTCCACATGTCTCATTAAATTTCTATTTTTAGAAATTTATTTTCACGCAATGTTTCGTTCGCGGGTGAGAAGGGGGGGGGGGGTAACCTTAGCGACCTCCTCAAAACCCACTCAACCCTCTCTCCATTTTGCCCGCTTGATTAAAACACACATACAGCGCCCTCTCTAAAATTAAACCACCCCATTCCATCCACGAAGAAAAGAAAAAAAGAAAGCAGAAGACACGTCTGCCAACCAATCACCACAAAAACGAAAGCAGAAGACACGTCTGCCAGCCAATCACCAGAAAATCGAAAGCAGAAGACACGTCTGCCAGCCAATAACCCCAAACATCCGTGCCGTCCAACTGTTACTTGACCCCACGAACCCGTCGCGCGCGTACACTCACCAACGGATCCCGCTCCAATAAATACGCTCACACACACTTTCATACATCGCAAGCAACGCTATCTCTTCGCCGCGCGCCCGCAGCAGGTGTTACGCGTTTCAAACAGGTGGCCGAAGCAGACACACGTGGTTCTGTTCACCAAAGCAGACGACAGCACTTTGCTCTCCGACGTCCCTTCAATATCGTACTGAACAGCGCGGGGGAAATGTGGGATCCAGTTACCGCAGACACAACGGCAGAAATCGGTGAAAGCAGACGATAAGGCTGCACGGGTTTCCGCAACGGAAGGTGCCGGCCAACCCACTTCCGTTTGGTGAGGAGCGATAACTTTCGCCAAGTATTTTTTTCACTGGTGTACAAGACTTGGTGCCACGTCGACAACGAAACCGTATGCAGGGCCACGAAGTAAGTTATTGTTTCACTTTCGCTTATTTTATTTAGGATGAAGCCTCCAAAGTTGAGTCTCGTTATAGCGATGGAGTTCGATATAGCGGTGTGCCGCAGTGATAAGGATACGATTTCGAGGAGGCAGTTGGAGTTGCGCTCGGGATCAGTGTATGTCGCCGGTTCCGAGTGACATCGAAAGGAGTCCTAAGGTAATCCTGCCAGCGGTCGATTTAAAATTTTTCAGCAAGTATACTTAGCTACCTAAGGTAATTGACGTGCTATGTGATAACAGACATTTGACATTTGATAACAGACACGTGAGAGGGGGGTCAGGACATCCGAACCTGCCTAGATCCCAGCCTGAATCATGCTATCCCGGTAAAATAATAGCAGCACGAATTACTGCACTTATTAATGCATACCAGACGATCAACAAACGGCACCCTCCGCGTGGTAAAACATGTGAGAAAAACATGGTTACATGGATAATGTGGACAAAACACGGATACTTACGCTAAATGTCCTATTTCGCCACGGCATTTAATACACCAAATTTTCAAGCAAAACTTTGCGTGTGTGTACGTACTTTGCACGTGCTAGGCCTAATGCCTACTGGATAACTTAGGCCTTTTTTCTAGACAGCTTAATAAATCCCGCACAAATTTGTGTCAAAATGTCGTTCTTGCACGTGCTAGGCTTAACGTCTGTTGGTTTACCTTTTTTCTTTCGCAAATTAAGAACGGCCTGAAATACTCAAATTGTAAAACCATACCATGTAGCTCCACGTGAACACTGCAGCTATAACACCATTTGAACTTCCACATAATGCAGACGCGTATTTCCAATTGTGTTTCTGCGTCGCCCGCACCTTTTATGGAGAGCTTTGTAGTGCTTAACTGACAGGATGAGAAAGGAATGATGTATTGTAAATGCTGATATGTCACGATAGCTCCTTCTGTTGCTCCGTGTAATATTACCGTTTTCAATTATACGTACGGTCGCAAAAAAACGGTCACGCAAAATTTCACAAGACATAAGGTCCCGCATTTCTTTCGCTCTGAAAAAATAAAAAATAATAATATGCTACTGGTAATAGTTACCGTAACTAACACATGCCATGCGGCGTGCAGTCCGCTCACTTTGCATTGTACCCTCGCTTTTGGAGTTTTAGTGTCGGAACTATGGTCGAATATATTTGGTTCGGGAGAAACACGCAATTATTCACTTCGGTATTCGAAAAAATTCGACTATTCGCACGCGCATAATTGTCTGCGCTTTGCGGGATATCTTCTGCACGCTTCGGGTCAAGAGATCCAACGAGTCAAGAGATCCATCGAGTCAGGAGATCCAACCGGTCACGTGACAGGCGAGTCAAGAGATCCAAAGCGTCAAGAGTTCCAACCCGGTCAAGAGTTCCAACCCGGTCAAGAGATCCAACGAGTCAAGAGATCCATCGAGTCAGGAGATCCAACCGGTCAGGTGACAGGCGAGTCAAGAGATCCAACCCGGTCAAGAGATCAAACAAGCCAAAGCGCCATACGGGTCAGGAACGCGACAGAAAATAAAGTCTATCCATTATACCATGTTCAATGCAGAAGGATTGCGCTGTAGTATTAATTTATAAAGCAATATGAGTGGCAACGGATGGTTGTATGATTCTATGCTTTATTGCTGTTGAAATCACAAAGTTTGTGTTATCTTCGCTGTTCTTGAACTACCAGTTTATACTAAACTCCCCCCCTTATGTAAAACCCTCAGCAGTCTTTAAAGCAAATAAATGAAATGAAATGAAACAGTGAAGACTTTTCAGTGTTTTCTCTATTCTTACCACGCACGCACACACACACACGAAGTAAGCGAGAAAAACCCGAAATTGCGCTGTAGGTTACGGCGGCCAGTCCTCCTACAGGGCTTAGTGTTGCCTTTTGCACTTTTATGTTCATTGTCCCCAAGCGCCGTCAACAGGCTATGCCAGAACGGGTGCTTGTTACCAAGTATATTGAGCTAAACTTATAAAGAACCGTGAGCTGCGGGAATTTGTCGTTGTCGCGTTCCTTTCATTGGCCTCCACCCTTATCAGGTTATTCTATTCTTTTATTGACACACGTGCGGGAAAACACTGTCTGACCGTGCTTTCCAGTCAACGTTGACCTGTCGCGTTCGTTGACTTCAACCCCAAAATGCAGGGTATACTGCTGACTCAGAGTTGTCTTTGTACTTTTGTGTCCATTGGCGTCGGCTGTCCCCGCGTTATGCTAGAACTGAAGCTTGTTTCCGAGAATACTGGACCCAGGCACGAAGTATACTTTGCCTTTGTCCTTTCTTCATCGGCGGGAAACGTTAAGGGAAAAGTGGATATAAAAAGCGCAAGCCAGGGTCCTGGGATTCGTCTGGGATTCGCTTCTTTGCTGCAAGTCAACGGGAACCAGGCTCGCTGTTTTTTAATGATCATGAACTTCGGTGCGCCTACATTTGTGCCCTCCAATCATCGGTCGAAACCAGTCATCCAGTACAGAAGCACGCGCTGGCCGAACACGAAGTTCGGTTTCAAGTCCACAAACAAGAACGATTCCAGCATTCAGTACTACAGGTATGTATTCTGATTCGTTGATCTCATATGTTGCTAATTCTGCGTTACTTCTTATTCATTGGCATTGGACAACAGGAGCATGTTCCAGTGTTAGTTCGTTCTTATAATTACTGCGTTCGACAACAGCAATATTTACAGCACCACCCCAGATCGCCGATTGAGCTGTTATTGTAGTCTGATGTTTTGAGGTGTTCGTAGAGTCGAACGAGAGACAGAGTCGTGCTTGATCGCTTTGAAATCGGAGTAGGCCTGTCACTTCTGCGTTGCTACACCTCTGTGTTCTCTGAGGAGCGAAATGTTAAGGCAGTCATCTCCAAGCTGTAGTTTTATAAGTTATCTTTACCTTTTTGTTTTCCTATCGTTGTCATTGCGAGCGGTTTTTTTTTATCATTTCGTTGATGATGGAACCTTAATTCCAGATGTACGAGCTGCTATCGGTTGAGCAAGTTGGCCAAGATGACTAACGAACGCTGTTCTGTTGCCCACCTAACACTGCAAAATGGCGTGATGACAACTGATCCGGACCACCCGACAACCCCACATAGCTGCAACCCTGCGGAGGACGCTGATGCCGCTTCAGTTCTAGCAGGACGTTATATGTACGAGGTTCGAACCAACGTCAGGACGAGTAGGAAGAGGCCCCGAGAGGCATTTGACGAGGCCCTGTCTGGCGTACAGGAGAGGTTTGAAGAAGACGGCGAGGGACTGCAGAACGACATCAAATGCATCATGAGCACCAACTACGGGTTCGGATCTAAAAGGCGCGCGTTATCGCGCAATCGCCATGCTAATATTCCCAGAGGGAACAGTGTTGACGCGATACTTCCAGAGCTGCAAGTCACAAAAGACTCACAACAATTTCTTCAACTTGAAGATCAAAGTGAAGGCAGGCGGATGCTGATGTTTTATGCAGAGAAAGACCTGGATGCCCTTGTGAACGCAGAGTACGTACTAGGAGATGGGAACTTCAAATACAACCCCCCAGAATTTCATGGCCCCGGACAGCTGTATACCATACACGTGATAGCGAAAGGTGAATCACATCCTGTTGCATACACATTGATGCAGGCAACTGACGTTCGTGCATATGAAGCTATGTTTTGCACCCTGAGAGACTCCATGATCAGACGGTTCGGCATGTAGGACGTCTGTCCACAACAGCGACTTGGCTCTTCGACTACGAGTCTGCTGCGATAAGAGCCGCAATCAACGTGTTTGGAACAGCAGCCGGCCCACCCAACGTGAGTATATAGCCAACGCTAACTGCAGAAATAACCTCCAATACAAAGCGCTGTCAAAAAAAAGTGAAAAGAAAGTGACAACTCTCCTATAATGTTTGTGTTACAAAGCAGGTTGATCTTACGAAGCACCACCTGTTTCTAACACAAGCGTCATAAAATATTGTCGGCTTTTCTTTGACTGCGCCATGTGTTGGACAACATATATGTGGTTAGGATGGACACGCTGTGCACATATATCATGATTATATATATATACATTTCATTTCATGGTTATATATATATATATATATATATATATATATATATATTATTCTATGACCCGTTCACGAAAAACTACTGCTCGCCCGATTCGTACTACGCACTTAACCGTATTGAAATGTCGTCCGCTTGTTTGTTGCACAGGTTCGAGGCTGCGCTTTCCATTACGCAAAGGCCATAAACAAGAAACGTGATGAGCTCGGACTGAGGACGGTTTGCAGAGAGAACGGTGAACTCAACAGGTGGTTCATTCGTGTGAGGCACCTGCCGTTCGTTCCGGACGACTTTCGTCTGCAGTTCGCCAGCGACCTCCTGTCTGCGAAGCCCTGTCTGTCGCCGCTTCATGCAGCAAGAGTGGACCAGTTTGGACGCTACTACACAGGCTACTGGCTCTCAAACGCGCTACTGCGGGATCGTTGGGGACAATTTGGCAACCGGGGCCCCAGGACAACGAACATGGTCGAAGGCTGGCATAACGGCCTACACAGCCGCTTCACATCCCGCCACCCGAACTTCACGGAATTCCTGGAGTTCTTGCGTGTCACCCAGCACGCTACACAGAACAGGATACAAGCACTCATGCTTGATCCCATCGCTGTGCCGACGCCGACATCGACTGCCATCGAAGAGAGGAACCGAGGACTCTTGCAGGAGATGGACACCACGCTCTCATACATGAGCGCGAGCCCAGTCTCATTTGTAGATCTGGAAGTGTATTTGGACAAAATTGCTTCGGTTGGGGTACTTCCCTCGGATGTATAATTTTAGTTTCCATTTGCGTTTTGAATTGGATTTGTACAGTGCTGGACAAAGGTTTAGGAAACATGCTCCGGCGCATTCCTTTCTTCCTCACAGTGACACGCTAACAGGAAATGAGACCGTACGGACTTAGACATGTGCCTAGGTAACCGAGTCACCTGTTTGCAAGTCCGTATAGTTACATTCGCCGGTAGGGTTTCACAATCAGGAAGGAATGCGCCAGAGCGTGTTCCGTGAACTTTTGTCCAGCACTGTACAAAGCAATTAACTGAATCAATAAAAATGAGATATTGAATTTGCCATCAGAGTTTTTATTTTGATTTATACCGCACATGAAACGACTGCCTCGTATTTCGATCCGAATACTTTCTGCATAGCGCATGTTAGAGTTAACGGCGTAACACAAAGGGGACGAAAGAATCAACCCTGTGACAGGTCAAGAGATCCAACCGGGTCAAGAGATCCAACGGGTCAAGAGATCCACCGAGTCAAGAGATCCACCGGTGGATCTCTTGACCCGTTGGATCTCTTGACGTGGAATCTCTTCTGCAAACCAGTTCGCGCTCATTTGTTCCAGACCCGATAATCCGAGCGTTAAAATACGACGGCAGAAATACGACGCGCGAATGCCGTGGAGCCAACGCGCAGGTCTGTACCCGCAAATGTCCGTACAATACGGAGAACGAAAGACACATCTCTTGACATTCATGTACACGGCAGAGCACACCTGTTGTTTTGTGTCTGCTCTTATTGTTCGCGGCCACATGCGCCGATGGAAATTTATGGGATTCCGCATGCAGTCCCTCCACGTATAGGCAAAGATATTAACCTCCTCTCTACAATATAGTGCTAGTAGGAAATATAGGATACAAGATAGGACACGACAGCGTTGTGTCCTGTGACGATATTTGCATAAAGGGAAGGGAGAGGTGAAGTTACGTTCACTGCGTCATTTATGAGTGTTCTTTCTCTTTTTAAGTGTTTCTTTTTTCTTTTTAAATAGTTTTTACCATTTTTACTAACTATTACAACGTTGCTAGGAGCTGTGCTTGCAGGATGCCTTTTTTTTTTTTCTGGCAGTCGTTTATCAAAGTAACTTTTGCAATATCGTAGATGTCAGAAGGACAGCCGATTTTCTTCATTGAGTAGTGAAGGCTTCTACGGAATATTATAATCATGGTCCGGTCTCTCATTTCATTTTTCTTTTTTTTATTATTATAGTACTATGCACATTGCACTGTGCATCTGCCATTACACAGGTTATTATTATCATCTCACATATTGTACGGTAATATATTTGCTTCTGTACAGAATAGTGATAATCAGGAATTATCGCTGTTCTGTTCTGTGAGGATGTGTGCCGATTTATCTTGGTTTTCTACCACAGTCGCTTCTTTCCTTTTTTTTTTTTTCCTTCTTGCTCTTCTCTATTTCGGTAATTCTTTTACATTATACCGCTTCTTTTTCTGTTTTTTTATCCCTTAAAGATTTTTTTTTTCTTTTGAAGCTGCGAGGGCAGCACTGATTAACTTTGTTATCCAAATGAGCCGAAACCGAAAATACGCACTTCTCGAGCGCTTCGGCTTATCTTGGCTGGAAAGCCGTCTATCTAGCCAAGAGATCAGCGTTTATTCCAATCAGATCGATCGCTACAAAGCACGTGGCACGCCGACGCGAGCGCCCTTTCCCCCCTTTTTGCACTTGAGAAGTGCCTGGTTTCAGTTTTTCGGCTCAACTTTGGCGATTTATAGCTCGAAGTACATGCTACTTTCAGGATATTTAAAACGAGAGGGTAGATTTAAATAATGGCTGGTTCCAATTCTGCTATCTCGCATTTCCCATAAAACATCCATCTATGAATAAGTTAATTAATTAATTTTAGGCGAAGTTAATCGTCCAGTAGGATGTCCACCTCGCCGCATAACCCACCTGTGAAAACCGTATCGACGTAGCTCTTGTAGCTTTATTATAAAAATTCTGTAAGAGATTTAAAAAAAAAACATATCTATGTGTTTCGCTGCAATAAAGTGCAACTGTTCCAAGCTTCTCGGTTATAGCACAGTAAACAAAAACAAAGGGAGGTTCAACAAAACTACAAATAGTCTATAACTAAGATTCCGCGTTTCCGGCATTTGCCGAAAAATTCCAGAGAACACCCCGGAAGATTTTCTTATTTTCCTGTTTTTAATTAGACATGTTCCGAAAAACTCCGAGTTATACGCTTCCATAAGGTGCTATATGCCGAAAATGCCTGTACCCGATTGCACTTTTCTTCCTCCGGCGCGTCACATTTTCGTTTTTCCTTCGCCTCCTTTCCGGGCGGAATGCGGGGAATATTGTCCTGCGGAGCTGCATGCCTTTATAGTTAAGGGGAAAACTTTCCCCTGTAACACCTTGATCAAGAGGGTTCAAATACACGTTGGACCCTCAAAAAAAAAAAAAAGAAATTGTTTTCGTTCTCAATGTACCACCTACCAAGCATGCTCTCCCTCGGTAGTCCTTCTTCTCTAGTGATTATAGCTGCCGATTTTTCGGTATCTGTTTTCGGCCCAAACGTTTTAAAATGCCGAAAACATCCGAATTTGGCAAAACATATAAATGCCGAAAAACACCCGCCGAATCTCCCCAGAAATAAATGCCGAGAACGCAAAACCTATCTATAACAAAAAAAAAACAACTACTACTTCTGGAATAGTGTTATAGGCTATTTGTAGTTTTGTTGAGCGATAGAACAAAGATAGGCGAACGAAGTCGCGTTGTTTCTTTGAAGCATATGTAACTGCAGTAACGCAGTGGAATAGATGCGAATTGATCGACATGGGGCGAACATCGCGACACTAATATCGATCCTTTTCATCTCCCTAGATGTGCCCAAAGGGGTTGAAGGAGTAGAAAGGCATCCACCACAACGAACCTCGCCATGGGGCCCGTTTGGATCCGTCCGCCCCAGTGGCTGCGACTCCTTCTCATAGGGGCAATACTACTTGGAATCGTGCATGCAACCGAAACAGAAAGAAATGCGGTAAGGCAGCACATCCAACCGTTGCACATACATGGAAGCAGAACACGCAAATCACCGTGTATTCACATGAGTGACATTCCCACGGAATATCCTTGTGGAAGAGAAGGGAAAAAAACTGTTCACGGTGCGGAAGCTCCGTCGCGTCTTATGTTGAGCGTGTGCACGGCGCCGGAGTATCGGAAGTGGCGCACTGTGCATATAGCAGACGACACCTTAGGTCCTGTCGTCTGCTACGGCAGTGCCGTCGTCTGCTATGGAATATCTTGTGGCTGAACCCCATGGTGGCAACACGTGGCAGCAGAAAGATGTGACTTTTCTCCCAAATTCTGCTGCGGCATTCTGTGAGCACACAGTCACACTTATGTTCCTCCCTTCTTCTAAACAAACAGGATTTCGCTTTAGAAAATCAATGGAACACAGCCAAATTTTTAGCAACGCAAACGCAACAAGTGCCAGCCCTCTGATTGGCTGAGGACCACCACCACCACCTATTGGAATATGAAACGACGCGCCAAAACTGCACACGTCGCTCTTGAAAAAAAAAAAAAGAAAGAAAAAAGACTGTATGTGCCACAAGTGTTGTCCCCAATTTCGATGCGCTGCAGATACAGAACTGCAGCTACGCCGCAACCCTGAGGTTTCACAACATAGTAAATTCTACCACTGCCACAAGCCCAGCTTGAACCGGTACCAGTTCACTTTCCAGTTGCCACCAGTTTGGTACCAGTTGATCACCAGTGGGTGCAAACTGGGAACGAACTGGTACTAGTCGACTTCCCACTTCATTTTCTCCTGGGTAGACATCTCATTGTGCTTTCACTTTCGTTTTACAGGCGCATGGCGGTGCAACAGAGAACCATGCTCTTGCCGTCATACCTAGAAAGCCGTACCCTAGAACCAGCCCCAAGCCGTACCCTAGCACAACGATGAAGAAATTACCAAGCACCAAGGCTGGCAACACCTCTAGTCCGGCTAAACCCAACGCTGGGTACTCCAATGTGACCTCGCCACCAATAAATGGCACTAATACTACTGTGAACGCAACTACGCTATCTCCAGCTAACGTGTCTTCTGCTAACAATTCGCTGAACCAGAAGATCGAGGTGCATAAAATACATAATGGTAGGTATTTCATATCTCAGCAAACAGTTATTCAACAGTATCATATATGCTTGAAACGTATTTTGCTCTCCTTTGCAGTGCATAGCTTCTGGTCGTCGTTGTTTACATGGAGGGTAAGCAGAACATTCTTCTGTCGGTCCTTAGCATCATAATCACGTCAGAAATTTCATATCATCAGTTATATCAAAAAACTTACACGGGGTTCCTCGTGAGTGGACATCACCCTCTATCTGTGCGCGCTCTTGAACATAACGAACAGCATGCACCGAAGCACGCACCACTATGGTTAAGCAACTTTTTAAACATTATCCACAAGCACTTTCTACTATTTCCGTATCCTTACACTTTCTGTGTCATTTCCATGTTTCCATGACTGTAGTTACATGAGTTGCAAAGTTTCAACCAGGCGCCATTTTTCGTTGCAACAATGGCCACTAACGAACGCAAAGGAACCTCGCACTTTTCCTGATTTCCTTTTGCCTAGGAATGTGGAAAGTAATAATTTCACAAATCTCACTTATTTTTATTAATATCTAGAGCATATTATTCTTTTACGAAAACTTTTCGCCGTGTCTTGTATCTGAATCGGGCTGAATCACATGCGTCATCTGTCGTCTGCACCGTGGTCGTCTGCTACGAACTTTCGTAATCGTGTCACTTCCACGTCGAGACCAAATTTTCGGTGATTCGCGCGATTAAAGCAGGACACTAAGCCAGAAATTAACACGCAACAGCAAATAATTTACTAACACCACTTTGCTTCTACCTCTAGGAGGACAGTTATGCTCTTAGCGTCCTGATTCCGATTACATGTGGCGTATCTGCTGCTGTTCTCATCATCTGCACGTTATGGTGCATTGCGTGCTGTAAACGGCGGTGCAGATCCCGCTATCGACGAAAAGCTTTCAGACAGCTGGATCCTGTAAGTATTACACTATCCATCACAGCTATCCATTGAATTTTTCTTAAGAACCATTCTCGAATATTTTTCCCAGAAAACCATACGGAAGATGAAAGCTTCGGATCGAATCAAGCTTCTTGCTGCAAGCTCGGACGAAGAATTTTAATATTTGTAATGTGACTAGTCTTTTCTTTTTTTTTCCACTGAAAGCTTGCCCACGTTTTCAACGTGGGCAACGGATGAGTATATCTAGTCAGATGTTATGATCCTGGAATTGACTACAGGTTATGTTCCAAAGCACATCATCCATGCATGTTCATGTGTATTCACGTCAGAGCACATTGTTCACACCCATCAGGACAGCAATTGTAAGTATAACATATCCGTCATGCATAAGTAACTCTCTCTGCACATATATATTTTATGTAAATAAATCGCATCATCATATCACATGAGCAGTTCACCATATACGTATCTCTGTGTTTTCAATAATACGTGGTGAAGGGAGCGTAATTTAACGTGGAAGATATATGCATGTGTGGTGTGTTATGAGTTGTGTTTGTTATCACAAGATGCCTTGTAAGAAAAAAATACTGCCGATGCAAAATAAAACAACTCGCACAAAACAGTGTGCAATTTATCCACGCACTCGTAGCGCAATTTAGACACGTCCACGTTTACACAGTTTAATCAGTACTGTACATAAACTTTACATCCCTTTTCAACCTAAGCAGAACACGTCAATCCCCTCGGATCATACGAACTTCCAGTGTACATACATGTCTTCCGCTATCTTGGCATTCTTTTGCAAATACGACACACACAACCCTATCGATATATCTGTAGTGAAAAACGTAACAAAAAGAAAGAAAAAAAATTCTTTTTAAATATGCATGTCATCACTGCTCGAACCATAAAAGGTCCAGCGTCCTCTGGGCAGGAAGCAACAAACGCAGTAAACAAAACAAACAGTAAAGCGACACTTATTAAAGTTCCTTATAAGAAACAGGGTAGTGCTTTTTTTTTTTTTTCTCAATGTTCTCAATACTTCTTGCAGAAAAAAAAGACTACCCCCGACATTGACGACATTTTTCTAGAAATAATCATCAGGAACCAAAACAGGAGCAACGATGACTGGAAAAATGTGGTATTTCACGCTCTCCTGGGCCCACAAACAAAAACGCTACCAGCAGCTAGGTATCGTGGAATGATCCTAAGTGAAGAGGATGTCCTCGTCTTTGGTGTCGTCAAGGATGTTGGGAGCTTCCTCTATGTGTTCCCCTCTTGCCTTTCGTTCCGCTGTCTCTTTTTCTTTCCTCTCCCTAATCTGCTTCTTCTTTTCTTGAATTTTCTTCAACCTGAAACACACTAGTTTTTCACTTTCTTAATTACACTTAACGGTAAGGTCTCGAGGTGTCGACTAAGGTTAAGGTAAGGTTAAGGTAAGGTTAGGTCGATTAAGGCTTTAAAAATGACATAAGCATGATCTAGTACGTCACCCTTGGCAGATGTCGCAAGGGTCAGTGAGATAAACATCTTTGAATACTGCTTCGAATAATTTAAAACTTAATCCGCAGGTTTTGTCTAGAATTGATGGTTCCATTACTTGGTAGAACAGAAAGCGGGAGCGGCTGATAGCGACGCCACGACAGAAAGAGTGCCCACCATAAAATTAGTTTATAAATACCTCGTTGTAAATTTAATTTGGCTGCAAATACTTTGCACAGTGACTGCCAGCATCATAAGAAAGCACGTGACAGTGTCTGTTTAGCTTTCGTTTTGGGTTCGGACCATCGCTTTAAAGTGTTCCCTACATACGGTAGAAGCTTACGGCACAATTTACGGTACGGTACAGTTAGAATATGTCACAGTTCGCTTCATAGAAGTGCAAGATCCAGACCGTGTTGCTCTTGTTGGAATGTGATCAAGAAATGCAAAGGAGGCACGAAGACGCATCGTGAAAATGCAACGGTCAGCTGAGGGCATCCTCCGCGGCACAGGCAGGAGATTGTCAAAATAATTCTCATAGCCATCGTCCACAAGAACGTGAGACAAACACCAGGGAACGTTTCCAAGCAGAGGTCGCTTCTGTAGCTAAAGACTCGCAAGGTTTATCCACTATCTTTTCTCAATAAACCAGTCCATGTCTCCCTTGCATTTGTCCCCATCGAGTTCACTTAACGGGACAGAAATCTTAAGGAGAGAGTGTAGAAGAAAAGCTGGGAGCGAGAAAAATTTAGAAAGCAAGGCATTTAGATGGCGCCGCGTGCCCTTTCCCAACATCCAAGTTCAGAAGCTGCTCAGAAGACCACCACTGCAGCAAAGCAACAGAAGTTGGTGGGAGTTCAGTAAAATAACGGGAATATCTGGCGTTCCCAGCATAGAATCCAGTCGCAGTTGTGTCTTGTGTACTCCATGCGTGAGCTGTGTTCTGTGTCTGTTATCATCATGTCTCCCTGTACTACTTACTCAACTTCAAAGAAGGAAAAACATTTGTTGAGGAAAAACATTTTGCGTGATGGCAACTGGAACGAAGAGGGGTTTCCAGCAATGCTGAGTGTTATATCACTGCTCCTTTAAGAAACAAGTTTCGCATCGAGTGCAAATTGCTTCTATATTGCAAAAAAGTGAGGACGGTGTAGGACTAAGTATGCTAACGTTTGTAGCATGTTAGCATAATCGTATTCATCACGGAGGCTCAGAAGCCAACCACCACACCCGGTAGATTTTGCGGTGCACAGTAGACTATGGATAGGGGGATGACTTTTTTTAGTTATACTTTTTAACAAAATCGGGGGAGGTAAATATCGGGTTGTATTTTGCTTCAAGAGTTCGGACGTAATCGGGTTGAACTGAACCCCATTCAACCCAATTCTGGTTGAACCAGATTGGATCAAGCATAAATCTTTGGTTTACTCGGCATATTACTCATGACACACCAGTATCAACATGACACATGACACGCTCTGTTAATTGTGATAACTTTGGATCCCCCTGATCCAGAAGTTTTCTGGGAAATACCGGGTTAAACACCGTTTCTTCCAGATTTGAATCGGGAGGTAAATATCGGGCATAATCGCGTATAACCCTAAAAAGTCAGGCCCTGACTATGGATGTAGTCTTCTACCTGCAAATCATAACTTAAGATCTTATTGACCTTGGCTTAGTAATCCATCGAAACAACTGCACAAGACACGAAAAAAATCCTCCTCACCTGAAAAATTCCTCTCGTTCTCGTTCGTCCAGCTCGGAGTTGATGTACTGCAACGTCCTCTCTATGCGAGGAATGATCACTGAAACAGGAATTTACGGAGCTCACTGACACGTCTATCATTTGCCGACCATTTGCCGGTGGATCACGTACCATGCTCAATGGCGTTGACTCTGCGATTGGTCACTTTGATCACGGCGTCGAGCGTTATGAAAGACGTCTGCAGAGAGGCCAGCTCTACCAGAAGTTTCACGGATTCGAAGTAGTTTTTCTTCAGCTTTCCGAGCTTCTGACCTCCCCTGGCCAGACCCGCAAGTTCGTTGGCTATTTAGAGAAGCGAGTATGTACAACATGCGAGGGCAAGTCCTACATCTTGTTTCATGATACAGTATTCTGGAGCAGGCTACGAGTATGGCCCAGGTAAGCTTCACGTCACCTAGCTAAAAATATTAAAGACAGTAGCCTACAAGAGATGAGTCTGCTCCGTCTTCTGCAAGCAGCAGATGCGGAAACTATATGACAGTGCCATTTTGTTTAAACACAGGGCTCGATGTTGCTCATAATCACTTTTTTTAATATACGTTTTTATTAATTTCAAACAGGTGAAAAATTTGGGAGAGGACTTATGGGGGAAAATATGCAAATTGTCAATGCAAAAGTGGTGGACAGTAGCAGACGACAGAGTTTTGTTAGTGCCTAGACTGAAATGAAAGCAGAGATAGATGACCTACTTCTGCTTGGCCTGAGTACTTGCTTTCATAAGGAGTTATAGATGCACTAACCTACACAGAGACTGGTTAACGAAGTGCTCTATAATGTTTTATGGCTTGCCGCTAGCTTTTCTGTTAAAACATCCGTTATGGGTCACTACCCTGCAAAAATCTATTTCCAACACTTACTATCTGTGCCTTCTTGAAAACATTCAAATACTGGAAGTGTCACACCTGGAACAAACGAACGGATTTTATTTTCAGAAACTCCTCTAAGACTAGTCATATAAAAAATATCTAGATTAAAAAAGCATGGATATGGACGATAATGTTCTTACCGGCGACGTTATCTTTACGGGACCTGACTTTCACCTGCGCCCTGGTGACGTTCTGCAAGACTACTTGGTTGAAATCACCGCTGGTGAATTTCGCTTCAGCCAGTGAAAAAGCGGCCTCCTTCATCACTTCCCCCATCAGAGATTTCGTCTGCAAAATGTTAGGATCCATTAAAATCCTTTCTGGAATATCCCTGTGCAAGGACACGAGCAATGGGAGCAAAACTGTACCTCTACGATTTTTTTCAATATAACTCTGAACCTCAATTGTAAGGCATCTGCTTTCTTTTTTAGAAGACTGTGCCCTTTTTGTGCTGCCTTCAGTCTGCCTTTCATGAGAGTCATGGCCCTGTTAAGACAGAAAATTATGAGGACGATTAAAATAACGATCAATGATATATTGGTGTATCATATAATGATAATGACGGACTTATCTGTGCTAATTTCGACATAAAATTATATTTTGTTCAATAACCAAGGCGAACAGACGAGCTCAGGCGAAACACCTCCACAAACAAGCAGCAGAGTAACGGAAGATTTCCAGGCAAACTGCCCGGTTTGTACGTACATTCGCGATGGAAAAATCTGTATTCTGTCCCGAGCACTCATCTTGGCAGGGTTCTAGCTGCTAAACGCGAATAAATATTAAATCTTCCTCGATTTAATCACAGCTGTACTCCCGTCACTTAGAAGACGGGACAGTCATGCGCTTTAACGATCACGTGACAGTATCCGCATAGCCCCCTGGTGTAAAATGATGGCACTGAAACTACTTTCAGTTTCGGATTGTTTGTGGTCACGCCCTTGTTCGTTTTGCGTCCGCTTCATGACCTAACAGTGACACGTGCTTTGCAAGGTGCTGAGAAAAAGTTGTCAGACGTACACCTACAAAACATTATTTCAGATGCAAATAAAATAAAAGGCACAAAATGGGACGTGCAAGATGCTTTTGAATAACAAGAGCCGATGTATGCCAAATTTGTCATAAAATTACGGGGGAATTTGGTAAGATAACAAGTCTAGCTTATCAGCAGAATCCGCCCACTTGATTTCGGAGGTAATGCAAACATTCTTCAACAAGGCGGCCGGAACATCAGTTCTCTGGCACAGGAACTGGGAATTTTGAAACTGCAGCACGGCTAGAAGCACTGGTAAGTATGCAAGTTCCTTAGAGGGCTTTGATGACCTTGTTTCACATTAGCCGCTTAATTGAACGATGATGCGGAAAGGAGATATTGCATTGAAACTTAGAGCCAAAATGTTTTAGTTCTGTCCTGATACCTACGAAGCCTCTTTTACTCTGGTAGCGGGATTTGCAGCATCGTTCAAGCGTTAATATTGATACCCGTATGTATTTCTTAGTGACGAATTTGTTCTATCTACTGCCCCATCCACCAGTGATCGATACTAAAAATGTGATTTGTACAGAATCCGACGCTGTCGTCTTCTAAAACTGGCGCTTGCGACAGAAATGTTACGCCAATCCCACAAACTGCAGTCGGGGTAGTTGATGTCGCTCCAATCCAAGAGTATTAGTCCATTTATTACTTAGCCTTTTCAAACAGGTTTCCGTCTGTCTGTCACGTAAAGCAACGGACATTCTTGAACGATTCCAGCACTTTCTGTCGGTCTCTCACTATCTGGCCTCCTCCTATTTTCCCGTTATCCCCCAACAAAAGATACAAATGGAGGCCCCGGGGTTACCGACCGAAAAGTAACACTCGGAAAGCAAAGATCATTGCTAACAGTGGGGACATCTCACTTCAAAGAAAAGTTGACCCACATCGCCAAGACGTGTGGGTTCACGTGATTCTTCCCGAAGTCCTCTCAGAGGGCCTCGCTCGGAGAGCGGCTTGCTCGCGGACGTGCAGGAAGGAGATCGCCAAAAACAATGTGTTTGCTCAAATCGAAAGGTATGTTAGGCCTTGCGAGATCGGATGCGCGATCCTTCAGGAATTTGGAATTGTTATTGTTCGTGCCATGCAGCTGCCACGATAAGGTCTGCGGACATTCCTTTGGATAGCGTCCCCACGTTTTCAGATTATATACAGTAACTTTTTTAGTCTTCTTTTTATGACGAGGTCATCGGTTTTTATAATTTAATAAGCGTAAGCGTATTATGTCCTTCATTATGCGTTGGCACCAAAAGCGGTGCAATACCGCGTGAATACCGCAATACCGTGTCGATGAAGCTGATTCTTCCCTTGGATATGTCTTTGTTTTTCTGAGTCCGATGTGCGCAGTTGCTTTGATGGTGCCTTTCTCTTGCTTAGCAGCACGCTGATGTATAGGCCCACGTATTTTTTTTTTTTTCATAACAGTTGTTCAGCACTTTGTAATTGACATGGCCTCTTATACTATATAGGGTTCTCGAATACATATTATAAGGTTTGGAGTGCGGAACAAAGCGTAACCAGGGCCGGTGCTAGGGGTGTGCAGGGCCCGAGGCAAAGGCACATCGCGGGGCCTGTTTCACACGATTAAGTGCATGCTCGATACTAAAAAAAAAAAGAAGTAATCCCTGGTTGAGCGCTTCGTGCGCGGGGCCTAAGGCGGTCGCCTTACTTGCCCCCCCCCCCCCCCCCCACCCCACTCACACCTTATCGCCGACCCTGACCAGAACATAATTACGTGGTTTTGTACGTGTAACAAGTTTCATTCCCTCTTCTCTGATTATTATTATTTTTTTTTTGTAGTACCACCACAAACAAGCAATATGTCACTGGGGGCACGGGAACGGCGGTCTCGGCCACGTAAGGACTTGGTAAGTTTTTGCCGATTTCGCTGCTTCTAAATAGAACTGTTCAGGTCCTGATAGTTCGCGTCCACCCCTAGCTGCCATTTTTGCAAAAAAAAAAAAAAAAACATCAAGGAGCCAAGCGTTTACATTCTTGACAAAACACAGTTCTTTGGACACTGAATTACCAATACATGTACAGTGGAAACTCGTTGATATGATCACGGTTGTTCCCGCGGATTTTGGTCAGAAAGCGAATGGAGTCGTATGTAGCCATAGCCTTTACGCAAGCTTCAAAACGTAGACAATTATGTGAGCTGGTAACGGAAAACGTATAATGACGCCTTTTTAAAAGAATGTATGGATGCATGGTCACTCCTTGCATCTGACGCATATCCGCTTCTTTATTCCGGCGGTCTGCTCTGTTTGTTTGCACTGCTCAGACATGGTCGATGAATGCAATGCTGTATGACTGTAGCAGGTCGCCATGACCATATGGCCAAGGACACTGCTGTTTTATGCACGTCAGACAGGGGGCATCATGAGTCACAAAGAAGGCCTGCTCGGGTTTTGGTCGTTATGGGTCAGGAGAACCGCCGGTTCAGTGACCAACGGTCATAGTAATGAGGGTAAAGTACACATGTTCCCTCCTAGTTGTGCGGAAAATACCGTTCATTGTCACATTAACAAACATGAGTTACATGCGATGGTCGTTGGGAGGGAACAGGTCTTGAGAAAAAAGGTGATAAAGCGGGGAGGTCGTATTAACGAATGTCATATTAACGAACGAGTTTCGACTGTACTTGCTTGAAAACTGAAATACCGTTAAGAACCGTAATCATATCCTACATGAAGGTTCATTGCGGAGACGAGTATATAGCCACTACTTATCTCCACTCGAGGTCCCACCCAGTGTGGCTGTAGCTCTTAAAGCGACTAATAACTAACACTACTATATCGCAGAGGAAACATGTGAACCACATGCGCCGCCTGGCGTCTCACGCCACAGAGGGACGCGACCCTCGCGATCCACGTCCCGTCCCCAGCCCACCCTGGTGGTCAACGGTGTTCTCCAGCCGCTACAAGACGGAGATGTGTCATCACCTGGTGGAAGAGGGCGTCTGCAGCTTCGGAGACGGCTGTGTCTACGCACACAGCGTTCACGAACTGAGGCCCATAAAACGGCATCCCAAGCATCGCTCCGAACTCTGCAAGGACTACCACCAGGATGTGAGTTGATGTGATGGGGCGGTTGACAAAAAAAACTGGGTGTCCTGTTCGTGACGTCAGCGGCATGGCCGAGCGGGTGAAAGCGTTCGCTCGTTTGATGGTAGCTAAGGTCGTGATGAACACTGGGAGGTAGTGGGTTCGAATCCTACCGCCGGCTGAGCTGCCTGAGGTTTCCACTGAGTTTTCTAGCAGACTTTCCAGACGAATGTCTGCACAGTTCCTCCTGAAGTCTGCCCAGGACGCATACTATGCCCTGTGTCCCACACACCTTCCTGCTGTCCTCACTCCATCTGTCCACGTCTGTGCGTTGCTCATAGCCACAGTTGCTTCGCGGCGCTAACACAGAACTTAAAAAAAAAGAGTAAATTGTGGAGCGATTAAAAACCTCTCCCTGACCAAGAAATTTACACTCCAGTAATGCATATATTTCCTAAACTACGCTTAAACTTTAGTGCATTTAATCCCGTAATGGTCTAATGTTTGTGGAAATGCATATAGTCCTCGACAGAACTACAATGCCTCCCTTTGTTCTGGATGTTAGCTTTTCCACTTACTGATTCCGAGGTTTTTTTGTGACTTTCGAGGCGCGGTCCGATCTACAGCCCTCACGTAACAGGGCCATGCGCGTTCATTGGCTATTGAAAATTCGTCTAGCACGAGCACGGCCACCACTCGCTTTAAGACAAATGTTGGCACAGTTCTCTATGAAGTCTGCCCAGGACGCACGAACAGCCCCCTCCCCCTGCGATCGTCGTGACGTTGCCCGCGTAAGCGTTGCCGACTACGGCAACCAGTTCCATCGTCACCTCCTATATAAGAAAATGCCTGAGCACTCTTTCGATAACATCATCTTGAAGGATAGTCTTGAACATCACCGATCTTGAACTTTCACATAGCGATCGTTATCGTTATATTTAGAATGGAATAGAATTTAGAATTTGCGCGCTTCAAAGCCGTTTTGGTAGGCTCGCGCAAGAGCTCCATCGTGGCGAATCACAGACCGAAGTGATGCTTCTGGGGTTTTTTCCTGGGTTTTCCTCACTCTTTCAGACATATGTCGGCACAGGTCCCTTAGAAGTCTGCCCAGGACGCACGTTGCCCACCTCTGTGAGGCCGACAACGGCGAGTTCTTTCACCACTACCACCATCGCTATATGTGAAAGTTCAAGATCGGTCGGACCCGGCCTGGCCGGCTACCATACATTTTCAATGTGGGAGCTTTTCCCTTCTTCGCGCTTTCGATGACGTCACCTATCCATCGCCAACAGCGATAGTAGGGCAAAGTTGCCGACGGCAATTGAAAGAGTTCTCAGGAATTGTTATCCATAGGTGGCATTGGCTGAGGCCTTGTGTTGTCTAGGAGGCGTTGGCACGGTGTTCCTCAGACGCTTTCAGACATATGTCGGCACAGTTCCCTTAGAAGTCGGCCCAGGACGCACATTCCCCCAGGGCGTAAGTCGTGACGTTGCCCACATACGTGAGGCCGACAACGGCAAGCCCTATCACCATCACCACCACCACCACCGTTGCCACGTACGGTGCCGCCGCTGACCATGTACACTCTCTCTCGGCTGAGCTCGATGACGTCACGAGTCACGTGGTTGTCAGTTAGACTTATCGGAAAGGGAAACAAGTAGAACATCGGCCTGTTATCCTCTTGAAGCGCCTCACGGTCCCTCCTGACAGTGCGACATGATCCAATGAACATCACAGCTTGTTTGCTTTCGTCCCAGGGCTACTGCTCATTCGGCGCACGCTGCAGTTTCATCCACACGAAACCCGACCTGGAGGAACTCAAGTCGTCCCTCCAGCCCACCCCTAAAGTTCCCATGCCCGAGAACCCTCGTAGCGCCGTCAAAGAAACTGACAGTTCCGGCTACAAGACTTCCTCTCCGCGGAGCTCCGATGACCAGGACTCTCCTCCGACGCCCAGTTCCAAGAAGCGCAAGACTTCTGCCTCTGAACTCAAGGGCGACGCGGTGGTTGTGATGCCTTTGCCGCTTAAGGCTACGTTATTTGAGACGCCCTTAGAGCCTGGCTTCAGGCACAGGTGGGGGAGACGCAGGCAAGGTCTGTGGAAGGAACTGCCTCCCAGGCGCTTGGCCATCTTCGAACAGCTTTGTCCGCAGCTGTGCGCGCGTAGCCAGGACTGATTTCCTGAAGGTTTTTAAATTTAATATTGAATCTCGACCATAATATTTGAGATGGACCAGCGCCATAGATTTTATCAAGAAGTGCCTTGCTGTTTAGCGGTATCATACTTAATGACGGGAAGCATTTTTAACTGAATAGACAACCGTGTGTTAAACGGCACGTATTTTAGACTTAGTCACGTGATGTATTTCCAATGTGGCGATTGGCCGTTTTTAATTCGGAGAATATTGTAGAATTGTATTGAAGAGTATTGAAGAATATTGTAGCGCATAATTTGTTGCGCGCATGTGGTATTTCTTACTGTGGTATGCAAACTAAAGTTCCTTCTTTCTTTCTTTTTTTTTCTTACCTGTTCACAACGCATTGCGGCACGAACGCTTTCAAGACGACGTTCTTAATTATTAGATAGGAACTAGGTAAGATAGATAGGATTAGATTAGAACGCAGGGCTTGAGCTTGTATGGTAAGTATAAAGACTTTCGATTTCGTCGGGCACTCTTCTGACCGATATTCATTGCCTCTAATGTTAACGTTATTCCTTCACATCCACCACTTGTATCCACGACATTCAATTGTGCATGATTGTGACAGTGCTGATATTTATCTTCCTTTTAGTCTTCTAGGACTGACCCATGTTGCATGACATGGACTTTGTACATGAGTGAAACTTGTGCAATGATTATACTGCGTGATCACACGGATCAGTTCAGCATGTTTAGTGCGTTTAGTGCATGCCATGTGCTCCCTGTCCTTCGCCACAATCGTGCTTCATCATGTGCTCCAACAATTCACGGTAATATTAAAGTATTTTAACAACATTAACTGCTGTCTGTTCACGTTGTTATGGGGGGAAATATTTCGGGAGGGGTTCTACCGGAACTTTACGTGAGGGAGAGGATTTCACCCTCTTTCCCCTCTCCCACATGCACTACCAAAGGTACGATTTATGGGGGTTGACCTCTCCCCCCCTCCTCTCTCTGGTTACGTCACTGGTGGCACCAAAGTTCCGAAAGCGTACGGCCTGTGGTATAGTGAATAGCCCTCTCCCTGTTTGTACACAAATGACGTCATAGTGTTCCACAGCGCCACCAATTTGGTAGAGTTGAACTACGCTCGAAGCTTGGTCGCGAACGAGGTCGCGCCACGAAAGCCACGGTCTTGAGGGGATTACGATGGTCCTTGAAAGGGACGCGACCTATGGTCCTACTCTTCTTTCAATATAGGAGGCAGCGCACAAGTGCCCATTCGTGGAACACAGCCCTCCCCTTCTGATTTGTTTCGGTTTCCGTCTGTCTACCAACGTCACGATGACGTTTCTCGGGTCTGTTGTGTTGTTGGGCTTGACTTTCTCTCTGACCTCCACAAATTTCCTGCTCTTGGAAGAAATGCCCCAGAACAGGGGGCCTCAAGCTCAAATCAGCCGGCGTTGACCTTAGAGGCGGCGTTGATCGTGGAGGGCCACACAGAAAATAAATGGAGGTAGTTATCATAAAGTACCCTGATAGACCATAAAAGAAATATATATATATTCACAGATAGCAGGAGCCGGACGGTGTGTGCAGAATAGACCTCTCCCTGTTTGTAAACAAATGACGTCATAGTGTTCGACAGTGCCACCAATTTGGTAGAGTTGAACTACGCGCTCGAAGCTTTGTCGCGCCCGAAAGCCGCGGTCTTGAGGGGATTACGATGGTCCTTGAAAGGGACGCGACCTGCGGTCCTACTTCTTTTTTTTTTTTTTTCAATAGGAGGCAGGGAACAAGTGCCCATTCGTGGAACAACCCCACAAAGAAGGCTTCCCCGTCGCCAAAGAAAAACAAGCCGCTGCCTTTTGCTGGTAGGTCCATGTGAACAGTCTTCTGGAACATGCTGAATGTCATCCATGTGGACTTCATGGAGCAAAGGGTCACGATTAATGCCCTGTACTACACCTCATTGATAAAGGGTGCCGTGCGATTCGCGAGAAAAGGCCCGGGAGGGATGTTGTCCGGAAGGGCCATTCTTCTCTGCGGCAATGCCCGGCCTCACACGACGAATTTGACGGTAGCTACCCTGGCGGAAATGCGCAGGGAATTTTCGCCCCATGTTCCTTACAGCCCAGACTTAGCCCCAAGCGACTACCATTTGTTTGGGCCCATTAAAGAGCACCTTGAAGAAAAGATGTCCCACACGGGACGAAGCCCTTCAGAAAGATGTCCTGCAGTGGCTACGACAGCAGCCTCACTGCTTCCTACGCCGAAGGCATCAAAGAGTTGTCACAACGATGGCAGCGGTGTCTAGATACGCATGGTGAACACTTTGAAAACTTGACGTAGACTTGACTTCACAGATTTTCCATTGTATTTAAAGAAATAAATAAAAGCCTCGGTCAACTTTAAAAGATCCTTGTATTACTCCATATACGATAGCAGGGACTCGTCCCGGCGGTGTTGAAATAGACCTGTATCCGAGAAACGTCATCATGACGTTGGTAGACAGACTGAAACCGAAACAAATCGGAAGGGGATGGCTGGGTTCCACGAATGAACCCTTGTTCGCTGCCTCCTATTGAAAGAAAAGTAGGACCGAAGGTCGCATCCCTTTCAGGGACAATCATAATCCCCTCAAGACTTTCAGGCTTTCGGGCGCGACTTGGTTCGCCTCTAGCTTCGAGCGTAAAGTTCAACTCTACCAAACTGGTGGCGCTGTCGAACACTATGACGTCATTTGTTTACAAACAGGGAGAGGCCTATTGCGTAGGGGGGTAAGAGACCCGTATCTGTCGGCTTATCGAGCTAGGAAATCCTCGAAGGATAGCCTGCCAGAGGAACTCGATGTATCCTGAACAGCAGGTCCTGGTCACACGGCACATGTATGGAAACGTTAACAAACGCGTAAACACCGGGATTGCTGTTTGTGGGAGTCGATTTTTGCCTTCTTTAGATCTCGGCCATTAGTTTTACCCCGGATACACTCTAAGAAAAAAAGGAGTACTTTTACTCCTTTTGGGGACTAAACGCATTGCCACAAAAAATAGTCCCTTTCGGGAGTAAATGCACGGGAGTAAATGAATGTCACAGCGTGGAGACTGCATTTCACGCGCTGTTGTAAGAGTCCCAGGTACATAATTGGTGTGCATGCATGAAAATACTTTGAAGCAAACTGTCAACCGTGATATATCGAGTTATATAAAATCTTACGCCGTACTAGGGCACATTTTGCGAAGAAAGATGCGCTAACTGTTTCTTACTCTGTGTGGCTGGAAAATTGCTACGTTGTCTGAGTTATACAGCCTTATGTCGTTCAAATTGACCAAGGGCACATATTTACCTAGACTGTTGCATTCAGGAGACCAGTCGCGAAGTTTAGTGACAATTTGCAGTCCTGGGGAGTAAATGTCGGGTTAGGGGACTAAAAATGGGAGTAATTGCAGACTAGGGGAGTAGAAGCTGCAATTACTCCCCGTTTTACTCCTTTTTTTTTTCTTAGAGTGTACATACTGGAATTAAATCACGCAGGTTTGCAAATGACGTCTCGTACAGCTGACAATGACACCAAGGATGAGACAACGGCGCTAAGACTAACTCAGTCAATGAGCTGCAGTAATACTTCGGAAGAACAAAGTAACCAGGTCACGAAAAAAGCACAATTAGCGCGTTAACCTTGGGATCGTGCTGATGGGAATATGTCGGCAAGCGCTAAAACAAAGCCCCACAACCTCAAAATGGAAACAAGTGACCGCTAGGGAGTAGTCAAACAAATATACACACAGTATATAGGGCGCACCCTGTGGATTGCATGGCGGTGAAGTGGTAACAGTAAATGGACAGGAGCATAGTTACAGCACTCTCTTCCCATGCGGGGAATCATACCACGTGTCACTGATCTGTCAAGCTTGGCTCAACGTGAGGTAGGGATTGTGAAGGCTGCATCGTGTTTGGAACCTCAGTCGGTATTGTGCGGGCCTATGGAACTCGAGATACACTATAGATACCGACAGGTCCATATATAGGCTGACTCACCGCACGTGCAAAACTACCCCGTGAGACTTCCATCGCTGCTCATACAGGAAAGTGAGAGTTCGACGCAGTGAAAGAATGCCTTCCAGGAGCCTGCAGCAAGTCTTACCAATGATAGAACATATGTACTAGAAGCATCGATACGGCACATCTACACATATCAAGAACACTCCTAGTTTTGATAACATGCCATGCGGTTCTAATCGAGGACGACAACGCAGCTGATAACGCCGTGTGCTCCGCCGTATGCTTGCATCAAAGGAAACCATGGCGCACACCAGAAGTTTCACTTCATCGGGTACAATTAAGGGAATAGACAGAATCACGGAAATCTTATCTTAGGAATCTTATCTCGGAAACGTGATGCCCAAAGTGATGCCCAAACTCTCTCAACTCAGTATAAACATCACAAACCCGTCAACGTATCCTTCACGGCTTTCTGACCAATGGTTAAGTCCCACTGTCGTCAGGACCAGCAGCCTGCACACCAACCCTTTACCCCGCTCTCGTCAAATAAATAACCTCACTTTATTTCGGAAGTTTTACAATGTCTCCAAATCGTTGTCCTTCCGAGGGACGTCCAAAGACAGACCAAGTTATGTACAATGAAACAAAGTGCATTCCGTCTCTTGACTCCGAAACCCCCCCATAGGAGTCCCAAATTTTTGCCGAACGCTGACAAACGAGTCGACCTTGAAATGAAAAAAAAAAAAAAAATGAAGCACGGACCCCCGCCAATTTGTCGTTGCATGCGTGCTCTCTACCAACCACATGAATATCGATACCAAAACACGTTAGCACTTGTCAATGGCACTTGAAGTCATCGGCGGAATCGTCCTTTTGCGACAGTCCCTGCAACAGAACCACGGTTCTTAAAATCCAGAGTATTTTGCACAGATGTGCCGGAGGTCATACTCAAGCGCTACCTGGCGTAGTGCTTGAGTATCTGCAGTTGCTAGCCGGTAAGAGACAGAGGATCGGGTGTCAGAAACGAATGGTGCAGGGGCACGTCTCGTCTGGTCAGCGTTGGGGAGTCGAAGAAGCAGGGGCACGACTGCGTGCTGCCTTCTTCATCGGGGGTGTCAGGGTCAGAAGACCCCCAGGAGACTCTAGGGTCAGGGGTGACGATGATGCGCCCCAGTTTTCGCATCCGTTCCAGGGCGTCTTGGGGCTCGAACACAAGGTCCAGTCCACTGTCGGCCATGCGTTCGGCGTACAATTCGTCAAAGGCTTTGGACTGTTCTGGGGTGAAGTAGTTCTTCCAGTCGCCGATTATGCCTACGAGGAACAGATACATGTCAGTATTTAGGATGAGGACGTACGTCATATACAGGGCGTTTCCTTTTATCTGCAACAAATTTTCGTAAAAAGGGGAGTTGCCTTATAGGACGGTTTTACTTTCGCAATTCGATTACTCGACGGGGCTGCTACTAGGAAATCGTATTTATTCTCAATTAGGGGACTAATTAACGGAGATATTTTAATCAACTTTCTAATTTTTTACTTTAGGGAGCACATTACAATGGACGATTTTAAAAAGATGCGCGCGCCATCAAGCGCGTGGCGCAAGGCAGCATGGGAACTTTGAGGGACACTGCTCCGTAGTCTGCTTCGGATATGGTTCATATCGGCTGACGCTGTGGCTGCGCACACCGGGAATGTTGTTGTTCTTCTTCTGCCTCCGCCTCTGGCCGTATCGTAATGCTTGAAGGCGCTCTAAGTTCCCATGAGCCCTTGCGTACCACAGGTGGCGCTTGCTTTTCTAAAATGGTCTATTGTAATATTAAAGTCTGGTCTTCACACGATGCGCTCGAACCACTGACGAAGCACGAAATTAATCGCAGCGCGCGCCACAACCCTAATTATTTTAGCTCTGCTGTCTGTTGCGCACCTCAAGTGATTGCCAAAAGAGCGACGGTGACATCACCGCCCTCACTTAGCGTCACAGAAAAACGTAATGTTTCACTGTCTTTGCTTTGTCGCGTTTTTCTTTTTTGCTTGCAAAGAGCTTCGAGTATCACCACTACAACTCAGCGCTTATCGTACAGGGGAAGGGCAAGAGCTGTGTTCGGCAGTATGAAATGACTGATACGGCAAGCGATGCAAACAGATGAAGGAACGAAAGGGAAGAAAAAGAGAAAGAAAACAAAGATCGTGAAACATACCGCGATAAGGGTTTGCCAACCTCTCGTATGACGTTTCTCTGTGATGTTAAGTTGGGGCGGAGATATCGACGTCATTTACGACGACGTGACGATCACTTTGTTTCCAGCGGACGGCCGAGGTGAAATACTTCGGTCTATAGCACGATATTACTTTACTTTACTGATTTACTGAAGAGATTACTTTAGTGCTTCATCAGTGGTTCCAGCGGATCACGTGGTAATCAGGCTTTAATACTGCAATTGCAACGTGCTCCCTAAAGTCAATAAACCAAGAGTTGAACAAGAGAGAAACTGATGTTCTGAGGCTGGGAACAACATAGAAGGGACAGATACAAACAAAGCCTCACTAATGTGAGGCTTTGTTTGTATCTGTCCCTTCTATGTTGTTCCAGCCTCAGAACATCAGTTTCTCTCTTGTTCAACAGGTGCCGCTTGCGTCGGTTTCCGTCGTATGAATGTGTGTTTGAGTGAGCAAAACATGTAAGAGTGAAAGGAGAGTGAGTAAGAGTGAGTGGCTGGTTTGTCGTCCCTTCAGATGACGCACCCCGAAAGTCGCTGGAGAGGCGTGTTAGCTTAGCTCAATTGGTAGAGCCCTGGACCGGAAATCCAGAAGATGTGGGTTCGATCCCTACAGCTGGCTAACCTTTTCAGTGACTTTCATCTTTCATCTTAAACCAAAAGTTGATTCTCTGTTAATTAATCCCCTAATTGAAAAAAAAAAAAAATGGTTTCTCAGTAGCAGCCCCGTCCAGTAATCCAGTGACAAAAGTAATACCGCCCTAAGACAACTCCCCTTTTTGCGAAAATTTTTTGCAGATAAAATAGAAACACCCTGTATAACGCCAGTGCACTACCTTTGCGCATAAACTTGGACTGCGACATGTCAAAGAGGTCAGTAATTGGAAGCACTTCTCGGTTGACCATGTTGTTGTTCTTCATCTGATCGAAAGAGCAGTGGTTGGCCACGGCGGCGATGGCGTCGGCGCCCAGCGGCTTTCCCAGGAACTGGCTGATACGGCGAACCATACCAGAGAGGTCGATCTTGAGCTCCTCAAAGGAGACAACCATCACTCGATCCGGATGCTCCAGGTAGAATTGCCAGTAGGGTAAAACGTGCTCGAACCACGAGCCGTATACAACTGTCAAAACAAACAATTCAAAAGATCAGTGTCCTCCTCCTCTACAAGCGCCTTGCAAGACAATACGAGGAACACAAGTGCACGTGAGATAGGGATGTGTGACGTCAAAAATTGGGCGGTGCAAGAATGTGTCGTTTATTAGATGAAGGAGCAAGAAGGCAATTCCGAAATTATATTGCCGTTTATCACCTATAATAACGCCGAAAATCAGAAGCGAAAAAGTGGAGTATAGTTTCTGTGCAATTTGATGTGATGCATAGCAAGAGCAGACGACGGATGTTGAGAGTATCCCGGAATTCCTCCTCTGCAAATCGGAGAAAACGTCACTCGGACAAGGCCAATCAGGGAGCGGCCAGAAGGCCTTTGGGGACAGGCGAGCGGGTGGGACGGCGTCTGCAGGTCGCGGGGAGCGAGAGTCTGTGATCGGCTTCTGGGATGTCACTTCTGGATTAGCGTCGGACATGTTCGTACAGCCAGGTGCGTTACACAGTCTTTCACACGACAGGGTCGCGTCAGAACTCGCACTGGCAAGGCAAAGTCTGCGTCTTTACCGAGTACCTTTGGCCACGCTCCCATTCGTCTGACCTGCTTACGTCACCATCGTGTTACTATCGATGGGGCTTCCTTAGCTCCAGAAGAAGCGCGATTTTTAAGAATTGGTTCATTTAATATGAAAGCTGTTTTCGGAAGAGAAACTTTGCCAAGTAGACTATGAAGCGGTACCGCACATTAATTACTTTATCCGTCTCATACCCACGTTTCTGAATGCTATAGTCGCTTTAAGGAGCTAGAAGCCTTCAAGACACTGGAAGACACCATTATATCAGAAGACATCGAGGCGCCAGGAGGCATACAGAGTTCGAAGACAGTGCGCGACTTCCAGCAGACCAGCGGCGCGTTGTGAAACAACTGCAAATAAGCTCCACACACGTGACACTGACGCACGAACATCAATCAGACAGTATGGATTCATGGACGCAGAATATACTGACCGTGTCCGTCCATGTAGTGAGCGAGAAATTCATCCCAGGATCCCTTGTAGTTTCCGAGAAAGGTACTAATCTTGTGGTGGTGATAGTAAGAGACTGCGTTATCCTTGGGATTTCGTATCACGTAGATGACCTTGCACTTTGCCTGTTGCAACTGCTTGGGGATGAGCCTGAGGGGCAAATGTGTTGCTAGAAGTCTCGGAGCTCGTGTCTTTCGTAGGTGCCATAGGTGACCCACCGGGGGACCAACCTCCAGATGTTGCACTCGGTAGGCCAGTAGCTTGTTCTTGACGCGTTCGGGGTCACCGCCGTTGTAAATTAGGGACACAATCTCCTCCATCCATGTTGTACCTGCGCATTGAATGCCACGGAACGTTCCACGTGTGACGTCACACAGGCAATGTAGAAAGTAATCTTCATAGGGACATTGGGATTTCTACGCCAGTATCTCGTGCCACGCAGTGCTCGTGGCCACAGAGCAGTCTCCAAGACGCTCCAGTTGTTCGGACTAGCAGGAGGCGATAGAACATGTAAGATGGAAAGTGTCCTCCTTATACAGGCACCCAGGGGATGGGCCACGTGTGCTCCCACCTTAATCCCCTTGCATGTGAGTCCGGGGACAAACTTTAATCGGACCCCTATACGTCCTGCCTTGCCATAGCTCTGAAGCTACCGGAGCAAATCAAAAAATTATATAGCCCTCCAGTTTTCGGTTTTACGTTACTGGGATGGACATGTAAATGGTAGTTTCGAAATTCCTACATGAGCGGGTACATAGTGTATCAAAATGGCCCACAGGCCACAGAGCCCAGGAATCCAGCTCCAAAGAAGCTAAAACTCAGCCCTAATCCATGCGTTACATGTTCTACGCCCTTTTTCTTCTTAAATATCCTATCGCTTCAGTTTCATTACTTCGTGGCTTCTAGGGACACCTGCACCAAGTGACTGCGCCTTGGGTCTCTTTTAATGTGCCATCGAAGGGTAATAGTAATACGGGATCTATGGCTCGAAGTTACCGGATCGGCATATGGATCGGGAGCCAAAAGATCGGTCCACGGATTAGTGCATTCTAGAATGCGCAACCCGCAACCTAGGCACAGACATTGGGGTTCGAACCCGTAACCTGTAGACAAGAACTAAGACAATTTTCGTCCCTGACTGAACTTGTGGCTGAAGAGGCCTGGCATGACCTTCGCTCTAAGGGCACAAGTTCCAAACTGCGTCACACCTTTCCCGCAGCACTCAAGGTGAAAGGGGACCACACCGCGCAAAAAAAAAAAAAAAAATACGTATCGCCAGCGCTGACCGATCACGACCAAGGTCACGTCTGACGGAAATGTCTCAACCAATTCCCCATATGACCACTTTGCCTTGACCACCATTAAACGGCCGCACGAATCGAATAGCAAAGGACATCCGTTTCTTTTTCCGCCATCGAATATATTGCTGAAACAGTCGCAAAAACGCAATCGTCACGCCCCATCCACATGTCCATTTCAATATCTTTGAAACCCTTGCCGACCTTCGCTACGTTTATGGACACGAATAATATGAGACCGTTGGCATGTGGCCGTCAATGCTTTATCGATGTCGATATCGATCGGATGGCTGTCAAAAGAACCACAGAGTGAACTATATGTCACGCGGCCACAAAAAACCAATCTTGAAGAAACGGTTTAAAAAAAGAGCGCGCGCTCCTCGAGGACCACACCCCGACCACGTTATTCCTTGCAGACGAGTTTCTGAATGAAAGAAAGAAAGGAGAGAGAGAAAGCAGATGATGCTGTAAGGCACGCAGGTTGAAAGATTACGCGGATGTAGATGTCGTTTAATGTATATGTCTGTGTGTTTTTTAAAGTACGCAGTTTGCGATGTCTGCGCTGAGGTCTTCTTACAGCGATTAAACGTAGTTGAGGCTGTCGTCTGATAAACGATGAAAGATGAAAGTCACTGAAAAGGTTAGCCAGCTGTAGGGATCGAACCCACATCTTCTGGATTGCCGGTCCAGGGCTCTACCAATCGGCAATCCAGAAGATGTGGGTTCGATCCCTACAGCTGGCTAACCTTTTCAGTGACTTTCATCTTTCATCGTTGATTTCTTAGGCAATTTGAGGCTTTGTTTGTATCTGTCCCTTCTATGTTGTTCCAGCCTCAGAACATCAGTTTATCTCTTGTCTGATAAAGTTCTGCGGTCCTAGATTAAAAAGAAAAGAAAAGCCATTCACAGGTCCACAGCCGGTTTCGGTTTCGCAATTACGCAGAACACCGTTAACTGGTGACGTCACCGTGCCAGACCGACAGTTTATTTATTGTTTATCAGCAGGTCATCGATAACCTCCATCTCAGTTGACGGCATTACTACTTCACGCAGACCGGAAGTTGTTGAATTTACTTCTTCATTGAAAATTTTTGTGCTGTGGCTCAGTGTCAGTGCGCGAGATTTTCAACAAGTTCGCTTCCAACACTGCCTGCTGGAATTTGCATTTTTAGGATCATTGCGCGTGTAGGACATACATTGTCAACAACAATAACTGCAGTGCCCACAGCATTATCACCATACAACAGCGACATGTATCTGTCCACTGCTCTGACCCTTATGCGCTTTCCCGTCAAAGTAGACATGTAACGTAGAGGTTCTGTCCATATGATCAATATAAAACCCGGATCTCTCCGCCACGCGACACTGATGAATATACCTATGGTGCTGGCACGCATTGTGGCGCCCCACCGCGGACGATATCGATAGAATGATTAATTATTTTCTCTATTTTCCATCTGTTCCGGGAGTCCGCGGACTAAACTAATGCAAATAGAAGAGGGGACGGGTACTGCCGCATGATCACAAAGGCGTGCGATTATGCCGGGCATCATAATTCACTCAGTTGGTCAGTGAAGCGAACAACATTGTTCATTGTTCGTCATGTAAGGAAAATGGAAACAACCTTGTACATTCTTTTGTGCTTGTGGCGACTATACGGGCTTATATATAGTATATCTATGGAGGTATAGATTAATGGTGAGGAGGGTGGCTCTCTAATGAGAATATTTTGGATTACAGAGGTGTTGATCAAATAATGGCTTCGTATACAATTCATGCTTTAGTCGGGAAAAAATAGCCTTTCATTGATCAATCGGTATTGACACGATTACGAGACGCTAATGCGATGATGGGATGTTTGCTGCGCGCAATATGTGATCGGGAGATTCGCAGCCAATTAAAGTTCACTTTCTCGTGACGTCATTGTCAGCGGCTTCGGGTTTCTGCCCTGTGGGGCACCGAGCATCCCTCGGTTCATGACAGAACTTTATTCCGTTTCAGAAAATCACCAGGAAGCCGGTATTAGGTCGTTCCCTCATACTTGTGACGTCATCCTTAGAGGAAGCCTAATCTTGCTTACGTCACTGTAAAACCGTAGCACCGCCGTGTATGAGATACAGCATGTACAGCACCAAGAATGCAATCCCGAATCCAGTTCTCGGCTTTAATTAACAAGTCTCCAATCAGTCGAAGCTCGAACGAACAAGTGTTCAATCGATACATCTATCAATCTCGGCTTAGATCAATAAGGCACCACCAGATTAGTGGCGGTGGTCCAGTCGGTAACGTACCCATGGTTATTTGACTGAACCTTTTCTTGGTGGTACGGTACGGTACTTAGACACGCCATAGCTGCCACCGCGAAGCAACCGCGGTTATAAGACGTGGACAGATGGAGAGAGGACAGCAGGGAGGAGTGGAGAGATAGAGGGGGTCAGTATTTGGTTTGTAAGAGAGTATACTGCTTTTCTCAGAACGAACGCAACTTGCATCCCACTGTTCAGCATCTACATTGGCCTTGACCATGCACACACGATGTATATATTAACAGCCCGTCTGTCCAAACTTTCATTGGCCCTTCACTGAGAGAGTTATCCCAAGAGAGGCTACCATGCAAGCACGCCTGGCTGCGCTCGGCTCATTTTAGATGCTGCATGTGCGCTGTCACAGCGGACAGTTCTTTTGAGATGGGTTCCATGCGGCTTTTTGATCGCCACACGTGGGCGAGTGTCTTATCACCGGGGGCTCAACAAAGCAGCATATAACGGCATGTAACATGAAAAAGAAACATAAATAGCGCGCCCGATAGACCTCTCCCTGTATGTAAACAAATGACGTCATAGTGTTCGACAGCGCCACCAATTTGGTAGAGTTGAACTACGCTCGAAGCTACAGGGGGTGAACATGGTCGCGCACGAAAGCCAACGTCTTGGGGAGATTACGATGGTCCCTCAAAGGGACGCCTTCGGTCTAACTTTTCTTACTTTCTTACTAACAATGCCCATTCGTGGAACCCAGCCCTCCCCTTCAGATTTGCTTCGATTTCAGTCTGTCTACCAACGTCATGATGACGCTTCTCGGGTGTAGAGGTTTATTGCACAAGGCATACAAAGGCCCCCGTGTTAGAAACAACTACAGTCGTGTTCAACATAAGAAGGAAAAGAAATCTACGTTGTTAAACTACATACACGTCGTTGGATATAAGGAAACGCAATAGTGCGCAAGGAGAAATACTGCAGCGCCATCATGCGCCATCAGTATAGGGGAGCGCACTTTCTGCTTCAGCGGGGGAGGGGGGGGGGGTTGGATTACATTATCTGGCGCAGGGAGAGAGCGTGACCTCTCCGCGTCCAGCCATATCCTATCTGCGGCGCAGTAATATTTTGAGAGCTGACGGCCTAGATTTCCTTTCCTTCTTAAGCTGAACGCTACTATATAGGTACATAATTTCTGTTCCATTCACGTGTGCTGGGGTAGTCTGTCCCGACTCTCACATCTCCATATTCTTTACTTTTTCAGTCAACCAATCAGCACTCTTTCCACACTCCAAGGCACACTTCGAACCTCAAACCAATTAATAGTACTATTTGAAACGCTCGCTAATGAGTGTCGTCGACACGCGACTGCCAGCAACATTCTGTTGGTTTCATGCCAGTGGCGGATCCAACGGGGGGGAGGGGGGGGGCGAACGCCCCCGAAACATTAGTTTATACATTAAATTTCCCTCTCTCCCCTTCCCTACTACGCGCTTCGACAAACGAACCGCCCCCCACCCACCCCCAAAACCGAGGGTCTGTATCCACCCCCGTTTCATTCAGCCTATTTTTTTCTCTCTCCCTCTCTCTCCTTCTTTCTTTTTCTTTTTTCTGTACGGTCTGAATGGTGCAAGTAAAACCCGATGTCTAAGCTCCGAATTAATCTTGGTCTAGTCAGTCGCACCCTACTTTAGGTACAAGTACAGGTCAACAACGAGTCAATAACTGAGCGGTTACCTGACTTTGGATAAGTAATGACAAAGACGTCGTCAGCGCGGATCTTGAAGTCGTGTAGACCACGCAGTACGTGCGGGTGAACGAGGTAGCCCTGAAGAAGGACCCCTCGGAAGGACTGGGCCCGGGGGATGGACAGGGCGTACCGCTGCCACTGGGGGTCGCGGACGACGGCGGGGTCCTGATCGGCAGGCACAACGGCCCATTCGTCACTGTTGCCGGAGGTCGTACTCGTCCCGTTTCCTCCCGTCGAAGAGGAAGACGAAGACGTGGAGTGGCATTTGGAGCCCGTTAGCAGCGCCCCCAGTGGGTTGCTGTACAGGAACTTGAGCGAAATCATAGCCTCGTCCTCATGCAGCCTGCATATAACAAAAAAAAAAGAAAGAAAAAATATTCAATTTATTATAAAATGACAGAACATGACTGAAGAGAAATTACGAGTCATCCGAATCGACGAGTTCAGAAAATCCCAGAGTGCTTAGCGCCGCTTTGAACTGTGGGAGTTTACTAATACGAAAGAAACGGGTGGCCTCCAAACTGTTCCGGTTTCTCCCGTACCGGTCCACTGTCCATGATGTGTCAAGGTCAGCGAAAGCGAAACGTGAAGCATTATTCTTCGTTCCCCCGCTCAGCAAGCGCCCAGGATGCAATGCGTGCGCAAAGAGCACTGGGATTTTCTGAACTCGTCTATTGCGAGACCTTGTCCCATTCTCGGACGGGGCGTCTCTCGGCGCACGTTAGCCTCATTCCCAGCGACAACTCATTCCTGCGAACTGCCTAAATAGCTTCCCGCGGTTGGAAGGAGACGCTAATGTATTTAGCATGCATAATGAACGAAACTACCGCAGTTCGACCTTACAATGTCATCCAGCAAACATTAGTTGTCAACCAAAGACCCGCAACAGCATCATCATCATCAACAACAACAACGCCGCGGCATCTGCTGTATGCACTGATTTACAAGCGCACCTAAGAGCTGTGAGAGCTTCAGATGTGATGTTCTGAGCAGAGAGCGTTCAACATATTCCCACCCAGTAGAAGAAGTATTCAATTTACCGCGTATCGTGTATATGCTCTTCCAACCGTTGGGAATATCCTGCCGCTCAGCCACAATATATTCCGTAGCAGACGACGGCTGCCGATGGTGTCGTCTGCTATTGTGCGCAGCACACCGCTCCCGTCCGATATTAGGGAATCATGGGAAGGCTCAACATAAGACGCTGCGGAAGTCCCTGCTGGTGTGCATACACAGATACTATCGCTGGATATTCCTTCTGCCAACTATAAATTGTCAGTCTGCCCAGCGGTTTAATTCTAGCGATGAATGGGGTCATTTTGACATGTCGGTATAGCATGGGGTACTCATCTTGATACGCTTGAAAACTCAGTGATATCAGATAGAGATGCACGCACCGTGCATGTTGTCGAGCGACCCTCCGTTTACAAACATGTGACGTCACGAGAAGATGGTTCGAGATTATATTTTGTTGCGGTTTGTGAGAAGCGGCAAGGACGCGTAAGTTGATAGGCGGAGACGGCCGATATGGCTGATAGGTGCATAGATGTTCTGCGCCCCTATCTCACTGATTACGTACCTCAGCCGCGCAAAGCATGCTGGTGGTGGGCACTATCACTTTTATCAACCTGTCAGCCGACGCGTTTTTCCCGCTTCTTCCCTACCACAGCAAGATATAACCTCGAACCAGTGTTCTCGTGACGTCACATGATTGTAAACAGAAGAATGGCGTTGATGGCACATCTTTTTTCCCCTTATAGAGTATAGTTAACCCCCAGAAGACAATATATGTACAGTGTTTGAAACATACGTTGTATTAAGATTATTCTCTGCTCATATTTATATGTCCGACAGTAATTATTTTCCTGGTTGAATGCAATAAGGATATATTGTAAATTAAAATTAGGTTGAACATGACCATACAGAACGATCGCTCGTGTTTTGCAAAATGGGCAGCCCTACCCCCATCCTGTGTTTACAATGCGCCCGACACAGTTATCAAGAGTCATTTCTGATAATATGACGCCGACATTAACTAGTACTGGATCATTCAATTCCTACACGACTCAATAATAAAAGATTTATAACGCGAAAAGCGCATCAACCTAATACATCCCAATCCGCGTAGTCGACTACAATGTTGAGAGACAAGAAAAAAAAAATGTCCTCCAATGCGAATTCATCGCTCACATAGCACGACCCAGCCCTGGACTTACAATCAGTTGATGAACTGCATCCATTACCAGCCCGAAAACGCCGTCAAACGAAAGACAAATATCTTCGACTCTTACAAATGATTAGGGCGGGCGTGGCCCTCGGCGCGTTCCTAGTACGTACTATTAATACTTATTACTGGTGTCGCTGTTCGGGTTTACAGAGTTGCTGTAATAACAGGTACAGGTTGCAGATCCGTACGGGGTATATGTCCGTTCGCTGTCTTGTGAAACTATTTCTTCTTTTTGTAATTAAACACCGCATGCATATGGTTTTCGGGGTACTTTATGGAGTATTTTGTTTTCATCGCTCCGTACGAAAACGAAATCACGAACGGACAAATTTATTGTGGTCATTTATAGTTCATAATTTGTAAAGGTCAGTAAAAATTATTTGCTAGGAAAAATTTAAAAAAACCTCTATCGAAGTTTGTGTTAAAGAGAGGAAAGCTGGAAAGGGGCGGGGTGGGGCGTACTTTGTAGAACACGTGTCCTCTTTCTGTCTATATTATAGATTTTTTTTTATTTTTTCGTTTTTTATTCGATGTTAGCGCGTCGAAGCGACTGCGGCTATATGAGCGGCGCACTGAGGAGGGCAGATGGAGAGAGGACAGAGAATGCGTCCTGGGACGACTTCAGGGGGAACTGTGCCGATATTCGGCTGGAAGGTTCGAAGGAAAACCCCGGGGAAAGCCTCAGACAGCACAGCGGGTGCCGGGAGTCGAAGCCGCGTCACCTCCCTGCGTGGAATTGAATTGAATTGAATTGAATCGAAACTTTATTTCACATTGTAGCAAGTACAACGTGGGAGGCCCAGTGCAAAAAACTGCAAGACGCAAGGCGCGATCATCGTAACAACTACACCATACGCGAGTTTATGTATATTATTGATCAAAAATATAATGGTTTCTCGTTACTGTAAATCCCTTCTATTTCGCGAGCCTTCAAAACAGAGGAGGAGGAGGAGCTTGAGGAGCCCGCGAAATTTAGTGGTCGCGAATGTATCCCTGTTAGTCGATTCGCGAAAATTTAGGGCCGCGAAATGAAGGAGTTTTATAGTATACGTATCATGTTGCTGCGACGTAATACAGTGAACCCTCGTTATTATGACCATGGTCGTTCCCGAAAATTTTGGTCATAATGCGGAATTGTCATATTAACGGGGGGGATTTGCAGAGGTTTCACTGCATTGTTCCCCATGAGTATGGTTGTAAAGCGCGTATGTCAGATTATCGGGGGTCATATTAACGAGGGTTCACTGTAAGTGATTAAAATTAAGCGATTAAAAAGGTAAGCAAATACTAGAAACTTTAACGGGAGCTTCACCTTGTTCGCGACGAGTATGTGAGTAATATGTCGGTAAATGGACAGAGCTGTCACTGAGCAACCAACCGAAGCGAACGAGATTACGTAAACACGTTGACGTGAATGAACACATGCCTGACAACTCATTCGGCGTGACTATGTTATAGGAAGGAAAGAACTGTCCACGAAACATACTTGCTTCTAATTGGCAGTGTATGGAATATGCGAGCAATAACAGCTCAAGATAGTAACACTATACTTGTAGCTTCAGGAAAAACAGCTTCGAGAGGAAGTTATGGTCAGATTGTCCTTGCGCGCAAATTTAAAAGGTCATTCCCAGCACTAACTGACAAAAAGGCGTGCTCTTGGCTACCCTAAATGACGTATATGTATTTAACGACCATAGGATAACCTTTATAGTAGAGGAGAAGACATTGACTTCGATCACTTGCAATTAATTAGGGAATAGGCCACACCAACTACAATGTCAATGAGAAAGCAATGGTGATGCTTTGAAAATAACTATAGCAAATGTAATTACATATTATAGAACTACTAACGAATAAATAGTTCAGCTACGTACGCTGTTAGTTCTATCGTTATTTTTACATTACACTTCGGAAAATCGTGTTCTTGAGTTACAGAGCGTTTCAGAAACAGCTTTGACAACAGTCTGACTAGTATTCTAGAGACATCAAGGCGCCTATTATTCTGAGAGGGTTATTGACTATATGCCTAGGCCACATCGCATCACGCGTAATTAAGGCTGCACGAGTAGAATTTAAACTCTTTCCTCACACGTGACCTTGTCTCTGACGTTGTCGATGGTTTCCTCGTAGCGGCAAGAGAAAGCGATGTCACCGATTTGTTGTATTACCTCTTTGGAAGCCTGTTCCGCCACGCAAGATGGTGTAAAAGGCATCTGGTACGCGAAACAGAAAACTACCATCGGCACGTAAACATCCGGGGCCCACAAGCTGACCGAAAGACCCCACCGTCGTTATCCCGGGATATCATTCGCTTCTTTCTCACCCACACTATTGAGATGCCAGCATGTTACCCATTTGCATCATCAGTCCTCTGCAAACTAACGCGAATCTCTAATCACACCATCTCGTCCCTGTCGTCTGCTACTATCCCTCAATAAGCGTGGACATTGGCTTAAACAGTGGCTACATAGTGGCGCGTCACTGTCGTCTGCTATAGTCTGTCACCGCCATGCAAATGCAAGCAACGCAAGCCCATTGGCTTAGATAGCGACTACCCAAGCAGCACAACATCTTGGGCCAATATGGAGCCAACATTGTCAATATTAGGCCAAGATATTGTGCTGCTTGGGTAGTATTTATATTTCGAGCTGAGTAACCGTGTCGAACAGATCGATCCTTCGCTAGACTGTCACAATGTCAATCCTGACACCATGTATAGTAAAAAAACAACCCAACGCTAACGGTACAGCGTCTGAATATTTCACGAGCCCAAACCGTACTGCCCTATATATCGCCGCCAGCCTGTATCTTCTGCACTGTTCCAAGCGCCCTCTAGACTGTTCTACACTAAGCTAACCATCAGCAGGTCGACGACGACGTCTGTACGGGAGCAGTATTTCACGACATTTCAAAACTGCGTACTGCCAATAAAATATTTCACATGCCGCGGGCATCCATAGCTGAGGCCGAGTCGATGCCTACTTACCGAATAACATGCGTGCCCTTCCCCTATTAAGTCCCCTATCGACTTGGCCGCAAATGGTGGGCCTTTTATGCGTTAAAACTGGTCATTTAGGATATTGGACAGCAGACACCTATCGCATTCACAACTGACGATCGCGGAATGGGAAGGGTGGTGGTGACGAGAAGGTAGTGACGAGACCGGCTTCCCGTTGTTGGCGTTACTCACGCCCAAGCAGCACAATGTACTGAAAGTCGAGTGCAATAGGGGTGGACGGTATGTGTCTTATCAATGTTCTCTAGTTTCATCAGTCTGTTCAAGGCCTTCCACCTACCCGTCCACCCCTATTGCACTCGACTTTCAGTACATTTTGCTGCTTGGGCGTGGACGGCCTCACGCCTGTAACCGGGATGAGATAAGATAAAGTGATATCGGATGTTGAAGTGGTGATGGTGGAAAGTTAAGATGCAGGCCGGTCACTTGCAATGATTGGTGCAACGTGCGGTCAGTCTGCTCGGGGGGGGGGGGGGGGGGTGCGAGATGAGGGAAGGGTGAAAGAGGGATGGAAGAGATTGATTGTGGGCATAGGAGAGAGGGTGGGGTGTGTTGTCCCTCTCTTGCTCTGCGATTTGGGTAGTCCTAGAGTCACTAAATGAGCTACGCTTCAGAGTATCGACACTGAGTTCCAAGAGCGTTCATGCGCCATTTTGTTTTTGCGCCACGCTACCCACGCGCACGCGCACGTTAGCGCACGATGCCATCTATCGTGCGCCGGTGAAATGTTCCTTTCGTTTGCAATACATGGGATTATCGCACAACAATCATACACGATTCTCTACCCCACAGCGAACATTATGTTAGCCGTCTTTGATCCTCAACTGGGGATGGTACCGGTGTGGCGCGGAAACAAAATGGCGCTCCTGCTCTCCCTTGGACCTCAGTGTCGGTACTCTGAAGCGAAGCTTATTTAGTGACTCTGGGTAGTCCAAGAGAACCACCCGCCACAGAACACATACGATCACAGTGGCCGCCAATAGGCGATTTCAGATATTGCCCTTGTGCTCCGCACGGGGGCCCTCCGTCGCCCAAGTCGCGCGCATCGCGCAATGCGTTGTGGGAAATGGTTTGCATTCGTGCTCGTCTGCCTGTTGCTTGAAGGTGCGGGAGGTGAAGGAGAGAGAAAACCGAAACCGTTTGCGCTCTTCTTCTCCTCTCTGACTCATGAAAACTAAATCCCAAGATGCAGCGGGGCTTTCGCAACACGGCGCTCTCTGGTGGGTCATCCATGCAATTTCTGAAATCGTCTAAAGTTAGCCCATGCGAAACAGCAGTTCACGGCCGTCATGCCTTTGTACAGAACATCGGATCCGAGAGAAAGTATTTCCCCTGATTGCCTCCGTATCTCCTTGTGTACACGACAGATGGCACCTACAAGTTTTGCAAGTCGTCGAAGGCCTAGCAAGATTAGCCTTTGTGGCAGGGACACCACAAACATTACTGTCGCCCTGAGTATCAGTGGCCGACTGGTCACACACAGACAACTTCCCCGTACCTTACAAGAATGCTATCTTATCGGGACTCCGTACTAAAGCCACGCTATGAAAACGTTTGTTCCGGAAATAGATAAGGGTTGTTCGAAGAGGATACAGTTCGTCTGTGACACCCTTAGCCGATGTTCAATGCGGAGGACGCTTATAGGATTTTAAAAGAGAATTCAAACTATATTTTACAATCACTGGTAGTGATAAAGAGATAAAACGTTGAAACTATACTGTGTTTTATGATACAAACCCCTTTTCGTGCACTGCAGTACAAAAATCCATAGGATACAAAAATAATGAACAGGTGACACCTAGGCGTGATCACGTGAACCAGATGAGGAGAGGAGGCAAATAAAAGAAAAAGAAGTGATAAACGAAAAAGCATCACTGGTAAGTAAGATAAGCTATCAATTGAGCAAGTAATTGTGACGTTAATTACGACCGTAACAGTAATTGTAACATTTTTTTTCACGGGTTACGTAATATAACATTTAAAAAAAGCTTACAAATACGTCGGTGCAGGTAAAAAACGGTTGTCATAAATGGCTCTACCAACTTTCCACCCCATACTTTCGTGCTGTCTTTGAATGATGTTTTGCGGACATGCGAAACGACAGAGCCATACGAAAGATATTACAGTTCACATTACTGTCCTCAAATATCTGTATATGGCAAATACAAGTACGTGCAGCGACGTTATTATAATACATATAAATACATAGAAGTATAACTAAATTAATCTTATTACTGTCCATCCTCTTGAAATACAATTTTGCAAAGTATCTGTCATGAAAGTAAGCATAATTAAGTGTTTATTTATCCAGTGTAGTGAATGTTCCTAATGTAATTGGATGAGTATCTCAAATGCTCTTCGAGCCTAGTATAGAAACAGCCTTGACACAAAGGTTGATAAGGAACTCACCACCTGTATAAGTGAACATAACTTACACTCGTACACCATATAATATTGATAACGCATACAAGCTTTTCGCGATACGGCCCTTTTATAGACCTGTTGTCGCCCGTGTACGTGTAGATTGGATATGGTACGATAGTCAGAGTCGTACGAGATTTAATTTTCCGCACGAACAGTTGGGCTGATAACAGCATGATGCTCAAAGATAGTGTATATGTGCATACACTTTATACGCATGGGCAGTGTAATGGATGGTAAATCTTCTTATAGATTCATATTCTTTATACGGGCATTGATAAAGAAACTAGTCCTCGTTCTCTTGTATCATCTGATAAGGATAACTCGTAAATTGTAAAATAATTTAAGTTACTTGTAACTGTAGTTACCATTGGTGGAGGGTAACCGCAAATGTAACTTATACTCGTGTTCAACTTAAGAAGGGAAAGAAATACAACCCGCCGAAATACATACGCCGGATACGTCGCAATAGTCCGCCAGGAGAAATACTCGAGCGCCACCACGCAGCGTATAGTGTCATTTGTGTACAGTCTTCACAGCCAATACAGAAGCAGAGTGAGTATGATGGGTTATATTATCTGGCGCAGGGAGAGAGCGTGACCTCTCTGTGTCCAGCCATCCTCTATCTGCGGCGCAGTAATATTTTGAGAGCTGACGAACTAGATTTCTTTTCCTTCTTAAGTTGAACACGACTATAGTTATCTTTTCGTGTAGTAACTGTAACCGTATCTTTTCAAGTAGATTTTCCTACAGGACTGCTCCTTTTGCGGCTTTTTTTTTTTTTTTTGTCAAGATACAAAATAATACTAACTGTATATGACGCTTGTAATGCCGATTATTGAACTTGTGTGCTGCTCGTGCGAGTGACAACAATAGCAAACATGTGTATCCAGTTGATACATTATGCAAGGGTCGAAATGCACGCGTCTGTGTCTACCGTTTACGCAATAGTTGTAAATCAGAACCGGAACTAAAACGCGTTACGCAAAACACCCATTCATGCCAGTATACGCGAACTGCTATAGGTTGTTATGAAAAAATGTTTATGCAAGGTAAGGGCTAAATATAGCGCAGGTACAACTATACCATAAAGAGATAAAGAAATTTCCACCGGCAAGAGGGGAAAAAAGGAGAGAGTGAGGAAATGGACATGTTCGTTTATTCCATCGGATAAGTACCTCAAATACTGTTCGAACCTATAGAATAGAAATAATCGTCTTGACATAAAGGTTGCAGTTCGAGCACATCATACATATATAGTATCGAACATTATTGCAGTACAGTGAACCCTCGTTATTATGACCATGGTCGTTCCCGAAAATTTTGGTCATAGTGCGGAATTGTCATATTAACGGGGGAGATTTGCGGAGGTTTCACTGCATTGTTCCCCAGGAGTATGGTCGTAAAGCTCGTATGTCAGATTATCGGGGGTCATATTAACGAGGGTTCACTGTATTACAAAACGTGCAAAAAATGAACGAAAATGGCGAAATAAACAAACGAACAACAAACGCGTTACAAATATGTACCAGCAAATCACAAACATTTTGCAACAAAGTTTCCTTTCGGTATCGCTAATGTTCAAGCTCCCGTAAACGTACCTAAGCAACCAACTTCGAAAACACACAGACACCGCAAGAACGACCGCCCCCATTACGAAGAAGTCATCGCCCCGGTTCGCAACAGAGCAACTTCTTCCACTACGCACTTCGATACTGATAGGAGGAACCTCAAACATTCGTACTCTCCGCTCATACCATATTCCATATACACTCATTCCCAAATTACTGGCAGTCACGACAGCGACAGGAAGTGTCTTCGGGCCCTAAAAGCAGCAGACGACGTCCTGGCTATCTGCGCGTGCCCCGCATGAAATGACTTTCTCCCATACCAAACTCACATCACGGCGTCAATAGGCAAAAGTCTGGCAACAATGAGGTGGAAGAGAAAAGAAAGATAACGAAAATGGACGAGAAAAAAAAAAGAAAAAGATTCGCGAACTCAAATTTGCACCTCATCCGAACGCGCTCTCCCTTCGTTTTCAATGTTTGTGAATTATTAAACGCACCTCTCCATGCGGGGGAATGATAACGGCACATGAAAGAACGTCGTCTGCTAAGTCGTGTCATCTGCGTCGTCTGCTTTGCGACGTGTCACCCGTGTCGTCTGCTTTGCATTGTCATCTGCTAAAAACGAGTGCCGCTATCAGTGCGCGAGCTGTCGTTGGGGGTCAACAGCCAATCAATCACGAGGTAAAGGAGAAAAGAAAAGGCCCTAAGCGATGAAACCACAATCAAGGGAAGTGTGTGGTTGATAGCTTTGACGTTGAAATTAGAGATTATCGACGCTGGGTATGCGTGTCGTGCGACTTCCAGTTACTTTATTATTCCGTAGACTGTGTGCCGTGCAGGAGACACGGAGAGGGAAGCGTGACGGAGGAGGGGAACAGTGGGACTCCAGGAGTGAGTGACGTTGACGTCACTTGATGACGTGGTGGATCCCCCGCAAGTAAGCGGCGCACCTAGACGCACCGTAGCGCACGAATTTTTCAGAGGTGAATGAGACCTCGTGGCTGCTCGCTACGTTGATGCTACGTCACACTCACCGAATTGCGTCATGCCAGGAGATCGCTCATGGCTGTTTTTTTTTCAGGGCGTCTCTGTAACTGCGAAACAACGTTGCTGGTTCCCGGTAGGTTGCTCGACGCGACGAATGAAGCAGGGTTTGGAGCAATGCTAATAAGTGTCATTTCATTGCTCCTTAAAAAAAAAAAAAAAGGAAAAATGCTCGCGAAGTCACGTGACCACTCTTACCCAAGGATCCGGCGAGAACCGAAAGCACCATTCCTACAATAGCCCATGTGCGTGACGGACCGTATCAGTCTATATCGATTCCGTGTGCTATAGATTTGTGTGTTGAAGGCCTTCATGAAAATTGGAGCGTGGGTGATGGATTCGGCAGACGAGATCCAACACGAGAGCACGACCCCGACCCCCGACCGTGCGTAGGATTGTCGCTGTCTGCCCACGTGCGAGGTCGAATAATAAGGAGGCGTAGACGACGTGTCGAGCTTATATTGATTGTTTGGGGCGGGTAAACGCCGCACCACGTCAAAACACAAACGGCAATCCGTCGGTCTGAGTTATAGCTGCGAGCATTAATGAGGTCAATTATTCAGAAAGCGTTAGCACTAATGTTAGTACCCGTAACGAAGCTCATATCGGTCCAGCTTCTATTTCGCACGCGGTTAATTCGTTGTTGAAGCCTCAAACAAGCCAGCTTCTATTGTGACTCGTATGTTCGGCGTGCACAAACTGGGAAGGCGCAGAAATGCCGATGCAGTAACCACGTGGTACAAGGCGGGTGTACACAAGCGGTACAGAAGCAGTAGCGGCCAAGGGCACATTGTATTTAGAACGAGGTAATGAAATTGTGTAGTTGCAACTGGCTCTCGTACGGCTATTGCACTCAGCGTTCATACTACTACTAAAATACAGCACAAAATTCGTCCCTGGCCACCGACATTCTTTTTACCTTTTTGGACACCATATATGACTTTGATCATTTGAATGGGGCTCATTCTTTCATTCCCACATCACTACCAGCAAGAGTATCGCCCCCTGGCGATGAAACTCCCCATTCATCATCTAAAAATAAAGTTGTTATTATTATTGAAGTTAGTACTCAAGCAAATGCAAAGGTCAGCATCTGCATGGTTACAGCAGCCAGTCGGCTGGCAGCAGGGAGTTTTTGCAGCCATGTTCCTTGCCGCATACAGTACACTGTTGATTGGTGCGCAATTTCCAATCTTTGAATCACACTGGCGACACTGACTAATCATCTCATAGCCATAGCTGCTTCACGGTGCTAAGACAGACGACGAACCGAAGTATTTAAGTTAACTTACCGAGTACCGGGCAAAAAGAGTAACTGAGTAAAGTGCGAAATACCCAATCTTGAAAAAAAAATATTTAAGATATAGTATTAAATAGTCTCGTTAATATCAAGATACTTTGACGCCACAGTTGGAATTCGCTATCGAAGAAATAAGAACAGCGTGAAGTTGGAAATCGCATTACCAAAAGGCTTCATGACTCGCAGGAAACCTTGCTTTTTAAAATGCCCCGTATTTTCTTTTTGCGTTTTTTTTAAAACAAATTATCCTTAATATCGAACAAGTGCCTTACAGATGCAGAACGGATTATTTACAGAAACGCCATAATTTACTGTAACTTTACATAATTTACTGTTTTTCTCCTTATCATTGCTTTAACCTCGTAGAGTTAATGTTTTACGTTCCCTCTCTCGCTATACGGGTGTTTCGGCACGGGTCTTATATCTTGCCTGATAGGGGGGGTCACAATGGTTTACCCGCATAACCTTCAGGACAGCACATCGCCTGGTGCATATGTTCCCAAGCCCAAGGCACTGCACGCTATCCCTTCCCATACACTCTAAGAAAAAAAGGAGTAAAACGGAGAGTAATTGCAGCTTCCACTCCCCTAGTCTGCAATTACTCCCCATTTTAGTCCCCTAACCCAACATTTAGTCCCGACATTTACTCCCCAGGACTGCAAATTGTCACTAAACTTCGCGAATGGTCTCCTGAATGCGACAGTCTACGTAAATATGTGCCCTTGGTCAATTTGAACGACATAAGGCTGTATAACTCAGACAACGTAGCAATTTTCCAGCCACACAGAGTAAGAAACAGTTAGCGCATCTTTCTTCGCAAATTGTGCCCTAGTATGGCGCAAGATTTTATATCACTCGATATATCACCGTTGACGGTTTGCTTCAAAGTATTTTCATGCATGCGCACCAATTACGTACCTGGGACTCTTACAACAGCGCGTGAAATGCCGTCTTCACCCTGTGACATTCATTTACTCCCGTGCATTTACTCCCGAAAGGGACTATTTTTTGTGGCGATGCAATTACTCCCCAAAAGGAGTAAAAGTACTCCTTTTTTTCTTAGAGTGTAGAAGGACGTAGATGTCCCGAATGTCTCCGTCGCTAAAGCATAACAGAAAGCGCATCGCCGAAACGAAAGAGAATCTGTCGTTCGACCTCCGTTCTTCGAAGTAACTCGAAAAATGTGTAAAGTATATGGAAAGTAGTATTTATAAGTATGACATTTGAAAGTATCTGCAAGATAACACGTTACTCGCAAAAGTATTTACAGTATACAAGTGTGACCGGAGATTAGCCTTGTTGGAGTGGGTATGGTTTCAGGGTCTGAGACGGTGCCAGCGAATACCTCGCCCAAAAAGTGCCACTTCTCGGTAATTTTTAGAAGGGGAAAAATTTCCCTTCGTCGAATTTTCCCAATCGCCGAAGGAAATATGGAACAGAGGAGTAGGAGGCAAGCTTAGCTGGTGCGGATGCGATGAGGGAAACATCTCTAATTGGATATGTCAGTTATGATATGTCAGTTATATATTATCATATATATCATATCATGCATATATATCATATCATGCATACATATCATATTACGCATCATACATATCATATTATGTCAGTTATATATATTAGATATTGGATATGTCAGTTTGAGGAGTAAGCACAGGGACACGGACCAGGGGAACACGGAAAGATACGAATGCGTCTGTCTCGTCTGCTCCTCCGTATTTTTTCGTGCTCCAGTAGCCCGTGTCCCTAGCTTACTCCTCAAACTCGAAGGAAACATATTGCAGGAACGTCCCCTTCCCGGCATTTCTTGTTCCAATCAACGCCGTACGAGGGGACCTCTGACATGGCCGCGACGCGTAGAGACACACTTCGCCGAGACGCATAATCTGAAGTAGCGGTAGCCAGTGCTACTACGTATACCTACTACTTAGCGTCACTAAATATCCGAAATTAGTATAGGGTGGCTCTCACCACTGCGAGCGGAGTTGTACAGGTCAGATGCGTGTGCACAAGAAGCTAGAGCAGTGTTGGGACTGTTATATGTAATAGTGCTGTCGTGTGATTGTGAAGCCCCATTTTATATGCTCTACAACGCTGTTTCTGACAAAAATGCGATTTCAAGTGGAACAATTTTTGTTACAACTCACTACGTCATCGTCATTTGCAGATGGGATATTACGTCATACTGACGTATTAATCCGTCATTTTGGTAGCCGCAAAATCTGGGCAGGCAAACATCACTCCTTTTCCTTCTAAACGACCTCACCACCACCACCACCATTTTGACGTGAAACTCCTATAGTTCCACAAACCCTATACAGTCGGCGCGCATCGTTGCAGTACGAGTGTACTCAAACTAATGAGCCATTGAGCAATCAGTACACGATATGCCTGCTCCAATTGGCCTATATGGGGCCCACAAACACAAACCCCCTTAGTGCCCTATAAGGAAAAATAAAATTAATAATGACCAATGCAGAACTGTTTCCACGGCCATTTCCGCAGTCAGTGCTTGGGGGGGGGGGGGGGGGGGGGGTTGGATGTGTCTGCGTTAGTGAACGGTGTTCCGCTACTTCGCAAAGCATTGAACCAAATACACACATGGCATGACTGTAACAACCACTACGGATGTCTTATAGTAAAATGTCCCTTCCTTTATTCTTAGTATACAAGTACACGTGTCCGTAGCCCCTTCTGCACTATTCCATACCGCAGATAATTACGTGTGTTGGAAGGGACCCAATCTGCAATTTAGCTTCTATTATCTATGGCTGAAATCCGCATTAAACCCTTTAACGTGTACGAGTTGTAAACTGACATATCGTCTGCTCGTATTGTGCTCATATAAGTACATACAACTCCGAACCTACGATAAGATATGTCCCAGACAGTTACGAGAAAATAATGACCACTATTCAACAATTAACAATAAAAGTCTATGTACTACTACATTAGAAGACCACTAAGACCCAGGAGAAGTCGTATCAGTAGAAGTAAGCTAAACCCTAATTGTAGTTTGCAGACGACATTTCCAAAGCAGACTGCAAGCTTTCTACTGACTGAGCGCTAATATGCTTGTTTCTGTTATACTACAGGTTCAACGATGTGTTACACTATACCAATATTTAAAACACTCGCTTACCCAAGTTTGCTGAACGACGATTTCACACTATAAACATCGCGCAGCGATTAGTGCATTCCCTCACTGGCACCCGCGACGTCAACATCAGAGAACATATCTCACGTATGTCAAGAATCGCGAGCTTATCTGTGTCTGCTTCTTTTACGTCTCGCTGTCACATGGCTTCGCGAATCTATCTGATGTTCTTTCACAAACACTGTACACGTCTGAATCACGCGACTTGTTTCTCAAATGCCGTTCAACTATTCATAAAACGTACTTTTGCTGTCTGGATCACGCGCACAGTATTACACCACCGGCGTTTCTTCAGATCGTCTGCTACACGTCCAGCGACCGCAAGGGCGCCGTCTCGGACGTAACCCTATCGAAGTTCCAGAGGGTCTTACCTTAGCGGAATGTTGCGATTAAGCGATGAAGATCATCGTTCGATCAGGTTTGGGAAATGGGCACTATGTGGAATCGTTCCAGAATGACAGCAGAAACTCGACTGACACAGAATTTCACCTGGCGTCCACCCGCTGGCTGCAATCTGCGCCCCGAGCCCCGATTGGCTCGCGAGCCTCCCTACACTTCCGCCAATAGGCCACGCGAGGGAGACTTTTGCGTCGTCGTCTGCAAGCGCGCGTCTGCTCCGTCGCTTTTGGTTTCGGTTTCACATTGTGGCTAACTGGTAACCGTCCAGCGGCTAAAACGCAGGTGGGCTGCGGGGGAAAACTTGAGATATCATGCAGGTTCTTACAAAACACAATGCGAACTTGTCTATGTAGTTACCGACGCCCAGGCAGCAGGGGAGCATTCCTACGTTTTTCTGCTAGTTTTGACTTTTAAGCCAAACGTACGTATAACTTACGAACAGATTCCACTTACTTCCAATCGCGAAAAACGCAAGAAGCTTTAATCAGCAGGTGAGTCGGACGTCTTTCCTACAGGAACTTCGCACTAAACCTCTGCTGGGAGACGCCGTTACAAAACTGACTGCCGGTGTCTTCGCGACGCGACCCTTCTGCTTACACAACTTTATCCATATCTCTGACAGATAACCCATGATAACTGGCAGCGTTGTACCCGCATGTACCCAGTCGCGTGCCAGCAGTGACAATGGATATTCGAATATCATTCGGAAACAATGGTTAGGTTACATCCATACAGGTACAGGCATTCATGTGGACAAAGTCCCTTAGCGACTGTGGTCTTTGCGCGAGTGCACGCGTCCTGCATCGACAAGATATGGCATAAAGAAGCGAGGTTGCTGTAGTACAATACGTTAGATAGGTTCGTGGAAGATGTTGTTGACAATATAATTTTTCCACCCTACCTTGTTTACTTCTATTGTTTGTATAGTGGCTGCGTTTTCGTATCGGGGGTTCAAGGCGACACGCTTTTGCGCGCTATCTATACGGGGGTTATCAAATTTCGAGTGCGATTCTGCTGCGAACGGGTTGTGGATGATCTCCCGGATGGGCCCGCGGATGGCATAAATGTCACAGCTCACGCGTGATCAAAATGTGTGCTCTCTTCGGTCCGCGGAGGACTTTGGACTGGTTTTGTCTTCTTTATCGGCGGGCTGTTTTACAGTTCTAACCACTGAAGCAGAGGTGATTCGAAGAAACGCGTAATAATAATAATTAAAAAAAAAAAAGACAAGAGGAATCGTGCACGGGTCTTCACGACGCAAGACAAAGCAAGGGAAAACGAGGGTTTCGCTGGGAGTCAGCGTATTCAAGTTCGATTCCCACTCGGGCACTACGTGAAAATGTGACCTTACAGCACTGCAGTTCACTTTTTGCACATACACCCCCCCCCCCCCCCCTCATATGTAGCTTTGTTCTGTAAATAGCTTTCACTATGTGTCCACACTCAAGAACTGACTGTTGACTCGAGGGAAAACACAGTGCAGTTTGAGCTCCTTGGTTTCAGAACCGAGGCGATAAGTTGGACACCATGCGCGTTACCGTGACGTCATAAGTGTGGCTTGCCACCGCTCCACCCCTGGAGGCCCGTACTTTTTAATCAAGTATTGAGTTTCATTTATTGCTTCGAGGATATTATCTTTCCAGCAGCTTGTGATAATTCTGGGGTGCTGAAATCCAGGTGCTGTACGGTGTGTTGTCACTGCACAATTAGATTTACAAAAGCACCCCGAAAAGTAGCCATCAGGGTGCGGCATGACCTTGGGAGTCCGGCCCGATCTCCTGGCATGACGTTGTCAGGAGTGAGTGAGGGCCAAGAGACAGTCTGGGTGCGGGCAGGCAGGGCCGGCGAGAGAAATTACGAGCTCCGGGGATGGGCCCCATCCTCACGTCCCGATAAGATAGTCTAAGTATTTCTACTTTATATGATTACGAAGGGTCCTGGGGCCCTGCAGAGGCCCGGGCACCATCCCCGACAGGCTGCTACCACAGGACATCTTTACCATCACCTGTTGCACACCTTTCCTGACCGCTTCAATATATTTTCCAGGTATCCAGGTTTCAACCGCCTCGCTCCATCGTTTCAAGTCTCGCTATTTTCATCTTAGTCTCTGTCAACTTTCTCATCTACATTCACCTACCACTCACTGGTATTCAACCCGCCTGTAGACCTGAATCAGTAGATAAAAAGTGCAACGTGCTTTCCAGAAAATCAGTCTTGAGAAACATATAGGACCGTTTTGGCGCTTCATTTTGAAGTTTTCCCATTTAATGCACGGGGACGTTCAAGTACTCGCAGACGGTGGTTCGTTTCCATGACTACGACCGCTGAAAGCTCGTTCGTGATTGGCTACTGCCGTTGAAAACACGATCCCGATTCACTGACTCTTGGTTATTACGTCGCGTTGACCAGTAAGCATGCTTTCTGTACCTAGGTGGCGTTGGCACGGCACGGCGCTATCGCGAGGAGTGACGTCAGCAATACTGGGGTACAGATGGCCTGCTCATTGCCTCCGCTCCCTCTTTCGATTAAGAGTCAAAATTCGTCTGCTACTGCGATTCACCGTTCTGCGAATTCAAGAACCCGCAAATGACTGCAGCTCACTTGGAACCTGCAGACCTAAATATTTAGACAAAACGTGCAAGACGCTTTCCAGAAAATCAGTTTTGAGAAAAACTGATACCATTTTGCGCTTTATTTCCTAGTTTTCACATTTTGGTACGCGCGGGGATGTTCAGTCACAATTCGCAGACGACGATGGCTAGTCTTCATGGCCACGACCGCTGAAAGCACGTTCGTGATTGGCTACGGCCGTTGAAAACACGATCCTCATTGGCGGACTCTTAATTGTTACGTCATGGCGACGAGTACGCAGGTTTTCTCTATCTGGGTGGTGTTGGCTCTGTGAAGAAGTTGAGGGGCTTCAAGAGGGTCACTTAGGATCACCCTTCTTGCGCGAGAGTACGATATCTGTTACATAATACGCCGCAGCCGCAAACAAACAATTCATGGTGTAGGGTCTTCACTGCTCCTTTAACATAGCTAAACTGGACAGAAAGTCTTGTTTGCTTTTGTTTGTTTCCTGCATGAATTCATGCTGTTCACTGTAACGTACATAGCGAGAAAATGCAATAAACTGCCATTTCTGGCAGTGACGGCCACTAACTACTTCTACAGTAGTTTAACTATAACTAATACCTACTTCGCGATGGCATAGTTCAACTACTAGTTCAACTACTTGTCAGGGGAGGTAGTTAAAACTACTCTAACCATTGCAGTGTATTTTAACTACACCTATAACTACTTAACGTTGTCCATCGACACCAATCCCACTCTATAGTGTTCTTGGACACCTAAATATGAATCACAAGCAGCGATAAAAGTGAAGATTTAGTACACATGCACGGCACAACTGCTCTACAGCTCCGTTCTCATCGAACAAGTAGCTCAAGGTAAAAGTCGGAAGCACAATCGTGCCGTAAAGCTTGCTGCAAAATCGGAAGTAGTTGGCGCCTGCAGTGACCTAACTACTGTAGTTAACTACTCAAAATAGTAGTTTAACTAGTAGTTGCCACTACATTTCTGCAAGTAGTTGATGACTACTTTTTAACTACAATCAGGTAGTTCAACTACACGTAGTTAACTACTGGCCATCACTGATTTCTGGTCTGACATAGTTGCAGGAAACATATAAAGACCATTATTCAGAAAAGATTCTCGCTCTCGCCATATTCTGCCGCCATCGCAAACATCCTTCGGTTATCGCGAATGTCATGTCGCTCTGTGTGACAACTGCTTCCCTGGCATGCCAAGGGTCAGGAAGAGATCCTAAACAATAGATGCCACCCTACTACGCCAGAGTTACAACGAAAAATGTGGACAAAGACAAGTTTTCAAGGTTTAGGAACAACATTTGGTTGTGCTTTATGTAATTTACCAGAATCACCGGTTTTTGATCCACATTTGCCTCTGATATGGTGGGCTTTGTTGCCAAACGGGGAATTCAGGGACAGTGTCTCTCGAAGGACAAAATACACGCATGTCCCTCCCTCCTTGCATCACAAACAACACTCTGCGTGCGTAGGGTTTATTCGCACGTCGTCATCCGCATGGGAGCATCAATCTCACACATTTGCGAAAATGACACGGGCCCAACGGTTCTGAAAGTCATGCCTTCCAACTGCGCCGCATTCCCCGTTCATTTGCCGTTTCTAAGTCCTTGCACTGCTGAACATTATTTGTAAAATACCCCAGAGTCTTCTAAAAAGCATGTGGCAGCGAAAAAAAAAAAGAGAAAAAACACGCACATCATGACGTACATCATGGCGACAATTTCGCCTTTTCAAAGCTAATGCCCTTTAGAGGAGTGACGTCTGTTGATAAACTCTGTATGGCATAGGCGACCGGTTGACAAAAAAGCAACAGCAGAGCACGGCAGGGGTGCTTCAATGTGGGCTCCTCCTAATGATCAAACTCTCTCTGTAAAACGCTGGCCCCGCGAGACGGGCGACTCCGCAATCTGGTGTCCCCGTTTGAGTGACATTCTCCGGTTCTGGGAGAGAGTGAAGCTTCACCTCTCTCCTCTTCCTCCATGAACCATGCCTACCACGACATCCTTCACGAGGCTTCCACGACAGTGCAACGAAACGTCAAACATTTACTTTATAGCGGAACACTCTGGTGTACAATGAGTCGTGAAAAGGAACCGTAACTCTTTACGGTGAGCTTGCGGCTCTGCTGTAGATGAGGAAAGATGACTAAAAAAAGATCGCTGCGAGACGAAAATGCGTGTGAAACGAAATCACCCCCCCAAAAAACTAGTTTCCCAGGCGTGCGAAGACCGTGTTCCGTGCACCACCACTCCCACAAAGCACAGTCCGATTGCCCGGCCTGGCCCCCTGGAGGCGGATGCGAGTGCCGGCCGTGTTTGCGTTCAACCTAGTCTTCACCGTGCCGATGGTAGCCTTGGTCTGTGCGGTGGCTCCCAGGCGGTTCTTGACGCTCTGCCCCGCAGCTCTAACGGCTGCAGAAAGAAGAAGAAAATCTCATTGAGGACACAATGAATACTTAGGGTTCTTCGTTTTCGAGTTAAACCCGATTTTTCGCGATAGTCCCCCGAACAAGTTTTCAAGTATTCGGGTAGGACCCGACATCTACCCGAAATCCTTGAAGTCGTTCAACTTGTCGTTCTAGGTAGACCGTCGGAAAAGTGAATCATAATATCAGCAAGGAGAGCTATTTGTGACAACCTATTTGTCCTCCTTTTATAGTCCCGTCCCGCAGGAGCCAAAGACGAGCTTTTGTGGAGCACTGGCAAGTGTTCGAATACCGCGGCCATTTCACTGCCCCAGTTCCGAGCGGAAATAAAAAGGTTCTTGTTTCCCGTACCAGTGTCACAGCAGTGGCTTGTTTCATATGCCTTTCGTTTCACCCGAAAATTCCTGGATGACATAACAAACAGAGATCGTAGCGCCCGATTTAAACCGATTATAAAACCCGAAAATGAAGAACCCTGTGAATACTGCACCTTATGACATCTCACACAAAACCATATTATAGAAGTTCAGTTGTTGGTAACGATTCCCCGAGTTTGTGGAATTATGCACATGGACAGACAGAAACTGATGCGGAGAAATGTCGTCGATTAGACTACACATGCTTGCTTGCTTGCTTGCATTATACATTATGAAAGTCGCAACGTTACATAAAAACCACTGTGACCCAAAGCAATGGCGTCGTTGCCACTGTGCGTTTCCAGAATGCAAACAGCGCTTTGGGTGGGCCGCTGTTCTTATAGGAGACTGCACTGGGCCTCCAAAGTGCCTTGCGGTGTTCTTGAAAACCTGCGCGACCGTGCCGTCTGCAAACGGCCAAAAACACGGATACGTAGCCATACAGAGATTTTGTTTCGCAATACCAATTATTGTTGCTACTAACGACCCCAAATGTTCACAAAACGCCATCCTTAAATTTCTCTTTCGTTTGTAAGACTCAGTTGTTAGCCGTAGCAGTGCAGAAAGGGAGGAAGGCAAGCGCAGTGTTCAACATTAGGAAAACCCTATCGCATATGCTGTGAATGGCGGAGAGGCCATTACACACGCTGTAACGTTATTCTCACACAACCTGTTGTAAATCTCTATAATGCTGTATGTGAAGGTGTGACATATTTTTAGCCGCTTTTTTTCACGAAAACGCACAATCAGGACCACCTTTCATCTCTGGTTCATACCCAGGTGCTCCAGCCATTAGAGACCATCTTCGTTACGCTTTTCACAACGTATGAGCGAGCAACGTGTTCATCGCATTACTGATCATTAGAGCCTGAAGTTTTCGGGAAATATTTTTTCCTACATTCGGGGTGTAAAAATCGGGTAGATAAACATCTGCACTAAATTCATGCAAATTCGGGTGAAAAAACTTCCAGTACGCTAAATTTGGGGAGAAATCGGGCTCAGCTATTCAACTAATTGTAGCGGTTTGGTACAAATGGTGATGTAACTGCATTTTTCTGCGAAACAAGTAAGTTAGTGCATTCCTACAGACATCCCAGTGAGGGCAATTTGCTGGGTAAATATCGGGTTTCACCTTAAAGAGGCAATCTTCAATTCGGGGTGCAAATTCGGGGAAGAATCAGGTAAAACCCTAAAACTTCAGGCTCTACTGATTATCTCAATATTTGACTACTCACAAATACCATACCTTGCAACTGCTTTGCAAACTTAAGCACATTACGCATAAAATATTCACAAAGCTAGATATAGTACGGCACGTGTGCAGAGGCAGTAATACAGAGCAGAGACCGACAGAAATAGCAAATTGCGCAGAGCATATAAAGCTTCAACTGTACTTGGGACTGAATGACCATTGAGACACTTACGCTGCGTAAGGCGATTGGTTCGAACTAACCCCTGGTTGCTAGACGTTGCTTCCGAGATAGATTTCCGTAACAGGAAAGATCCAGGCGACTCCCTCTGTCGTATTGTAACCCTCATACTGGTCTTTCCGCCGGAAGCAAACCGTTCCGGTTGTATCGCGGACTTGCGTACCGTTAGCGTCCTCGCGGGAGTTGAAGTGGGTGCTGAAAAAGAAATGGACCGTTTCGATGCCCATTACTGTTCCGAGGCTGAAAAAAGTAGAGAGAGAGAGAGAGAAAGGAAAGCACCTTTGGTTAGACGGATGACCTTGCCCGTGGGCTGGGGATTCGCTTTCGCTGGAGCTTTCAAAACTCCGCGATAGGGAAGCGCGTCGTCGGATGGCTCGCTTCCGCAAGCGTCCGTGCTGGGGCCTAGCCGTTGAAATACCGTGCTTTGCTGTTGCTGTGGAGGGAGAGTTTGAAAATTTGCACATATTTTTTTTTTTTTCTACTTGGAGGAAAACTGACCATCCTTGCGTTTGCTGACCAGGAGCGGAGGGAGGCTCCGCCTCTTGGATGCCGGCCAATCAGAGGACGTGGAGGTCAGGCACTTTCCAAGCCTCTGCTCTCGCCTGAGAGATGGCGCAGCATTACCGTTGTTTCGCGTGCCGCGAGGCTTCTGCCACGGTGCACAAGTCTAACCAACGACTTCACTGTCCATTAACCGGCGTATGTTAGATTGGTGCGCCATGGCAGAAGCCTTGCGACACGCGAAACAACGGTAACGCTGCGCCATCTCTTAGGCGAGACCAGAGGCTTGGGAAGTGCCTGCCCTCCTATTGGCCGGCATCCAGGAGGCGGAGCCTCCCTCGCCCTTGTTCAGCAAACGCAAGGATAGTCGGAAAACTCTTACCTTGGCGTGGGTTGTGACATCTGTGGTACTGCTTACGGCGCTTTCCCCCAAACGGTCGAACACCGACCTTTTCGTGGCTGACGCTGTGCCGCCTACGGGAACGACAAAGACCAAGTCACCATTAGTCACTGTTGCCTACTGTCATTGTGAGCGTTCTACGGCCTTCTCTTATCTGTCACAATACTCAGTTAACGACTTTCTTACAGACTTCCATTGTTCAGCTACGTAGTAGATAAGCAGATAAGAGTCCCCACCTGGTCCGTAAGCCCTCTCGAGTATCTGCCTCGAGCGTGCCGTCTTTCCTGCCGGAAGCACAACCTTCAGCGTAGGTCCTTCCTCCTGTTCCATCATGGCTGGCTGAACGACCGGCTGACTCTTTGGTAGGCTGACAGAGTACCTCGGAACGCTCTCCTGAACGTTGTACTGCTGTGCGGGAAGCCGACGTTCTGCCGGCTGAATGCGCTGAAGAGCTGGCTGCTTGAACCTGACGTCGCCGTTGTCCACCGCATGACGCTTCGCGGGGCGAGCAGGTTCTGTTGGCGAAGAAATGGTGTAGATAATGGATTTATTCCTCTCCTGACTGCATTCTTGCGCATTCTGGATGTACACATTTTTTTACACGCTAATTTCAGTTAGCTGTGCGGCTTCCTCTCTTGTAGGCATGCTGTTCATGTGCAGGTCAATTTAGGTTCGAAACTCAACGCAGAACAATGAAACACCTCATTCTATAATAATTGTACATTTTGATGGCAAACAGAGTTGGGTACCGCAAACATTATAGTTAACGTCACTATTCATTCTGACAAATGTCTATTCTGCTTTATGGTGTGTCTCCCCCTGCCCCCTTATGTAATGCCACCAGGCTTTGAAGAGATCAACAAATGAAATGAAATACCGTGAGGATAGAGAGGTAGCAAGCGAGCTTTTGACATAGATCCATAACATAAAAACCCGAGACTGGGCGACAAAAAACGAGAACACAGACAAGGTCTCAGACACAGCAGTAGACAGAGTAAACTTTTCAGCTGCGTTTGAGACACTGTTTGTGTTGTCATTTTTTGTCCCCCAGTCTTGGGTTTTTATGTTATGAAATACTGTGTTCAGAACCTTTAGCCATTAGAAATTAGCCAGCAAGAAATCTGAACTGACTGCGTACCATTGTCAAAACTGCCCATGGGCAGGTAACAAAAAAAGTTTTACCGTTTCTCCCAACGTCCTCGAATGTTGACCTGTACGGCAACGAAGGCGAAGGCTGCTCAACTCTACGAGTGTAGCGACTCAGGATGCGACTCGCTGCATCTAGAAATCATTAAATTACGTACATTAATAAAAGATGGGCGCAAACAACGATACTGTCATCAGTCTCAAAACGAAACGCTGCTTACTCGATGAAGGAGAACTCTTGTCGCTTTTCATCGCTTTAGCCTGTGCCTCCTGTGCAAGAGATAAAATGAACAGTAAGGAAGCATTCTGTGTGTGTAACTGCCAAGGGACAGGCTTTACAGTTATATCAGATAATCATTGCGACGAAGGTCGTGCTTTTAGTTTGCTTTAAAGTTTCCTTTAACGACTTCAATTTGGAAGCTGAAGTGGATTTCATTCAATTTGGAAGTTACCCGGTTATGCAGCTAGGAAGTAATTTCTGAACTGAAATGATTTCTACGGGTAGTACTGTTTAAATTGCCAGCCATGGCGTGATTCTGATGCATTTCCGCAAAGTCCCTGTAGAGGGGCAAGCAAGTTGTGTTTGTCTATCGGTAGTGCCTTTTAGTGGGAGCTCGTACAGATATAAATATATATATGTATATATATACGTGCGTGTGTGTCTTCGTTGTTTTCGACAGCGTTCCTGTTGAAGACAGCGCCGCTGTAGAAACCTTGAATACTCCCCTTTAGTCTTTAATAAAGTCCCCCTTGTATGCCTTTTCCTGTAGAAGCACTGTCTACAATTCTGACTCTTATTGAATATCTTTTCGTGGTCAACCGCATTCCTCTAATTCAACTCGCAAATTCCACGGGCAGTTCTCGACCAGTACCACACACAAAAATTAGCTGCAGCTCAGATATTGAGCTCCTACACGCCACATCATGACTTAGCAATACCCCACCACGTTTTTACCACTCCAATTTGTGCAGAGTTCAAATATGCACACGGCTGGAGGAGCTGATGCCAGTGTTCATCTTTGCAGACATTCCAGCACTTTCGACAGTTGCACGTTGCGAGCTGTTCATACACGTACCTGGCTATGAACTTGCTTCGCGTGCTTGAGGATCGCGATGACATCTCCCATAACATGAATTCCCATGTCGAACAGGTATTCCTTCGTCAGATCCAGCAGCATGCCCTTCTGAATGCGGTTGTCGGCGAATATGATAGCGTAGTTCACAGCCACTTCAGACGGTAATCCGGAGTCCCGGAAAAACGTCACCCACTTAGACGTTGCTGCAACGAGAACATCTTGCATGAGGTTCAATATAACGTATTCGGAACTGCCGTACAAAGGCTAGACATATATCTGCGTTTCTCAAAACCACGGCGCACGGCTTGTCAAGCTTCCATTTCTGCTTCGCTTTGGCACACGTTCATTCTGTTTGAACAAATGCAGACGCGTTGACAGCGTCACGCCCATTTTGGGTGCTCAAAGGAAACGCGTTGCGGTGTTTTATACTTTGAATCTGCAGCACGATTTCAAGATTTGCAACATTTTTTGGTACCTTAGGCCTAAGGCGTATATCCTACGGGATATTTACTCACTCATTTCTCCTGAAGAGGACATGTTTCCACGTATGTGACGTATAAATTAAAGTACGGTAATCACGTATGCATGTAGTACATAGAGAAACGCAACGTAATACTGCTTCATTAACAAGTTAATTTTGATCTCGCACCGTCCAATATGGGCATTCCTCCGCTTACGGAGGAGGCACAACGTTGCCGAACGTGGTTTCTAATTAGGCCGTGCTATTCGACGTATTCGACGTTTGCCGTGCATTCGTTTACGATGCTTGGATTTTATTCGACATTCTTAAACCGAATTCAAAGGACGACTGACCTATTAAACAATAACAAACCGCGTCGAACGCTTCCTCAAAGACGCTATTCCCTTCTTGGCTACCGAAATCTAGCTAGTCAAATTTATCAGAATATTACATCAACTATTCAACTATTATTTCTCACTGGCCTCACCCCTCTTTCCCCTCGGTACCCCTGATTAAATAAACCGTTAATTAGCGAACTTTAGCGTAGCAGAGAGAAAAGAAGCCAAGTATCACAGATATGGGCGCCACCAGGGTTTGTTCCGTTTGGCATTCTGTCAGGATTTTTGCGCCTACAACTATATACGTTGTCTTGGCGTCAGAAACCCTACATTTCCCTACAAAGGGCGTTTATGTTTATACTACTCGCTCAGAGCAGAGCCCGAGCTGAGCGAAAGTGCGTCATCGAGACAAAAAAGTCGGTCGAATGAACTTGAAGAAAATGAACAAAATGAACCCCATAAGAGAACTGATGTTCTGAGGCTGGAACAACATACAAAGGACAAATACATACAAAGCCTCAAATTGCCTGTTAGTAATTGCCTGGACCGGTAATCCAGAATATGTGGGTCCGAGTCCTACACTCTTAAAAATGAACTTCACCGCATAGCACGCTCCTAGCCAACCATCATCTCGAATGATATCGTTATCTTCCCTGATTTGTTAAAAACGATGATGGTTGGCTAGGACCGTGCTATGCGGTGAAGTTTATTTTTAAGAGTGTAGGGTATTAAAGGCGAATGCACTTCCGGTATATATGCTACACTTCTGAAACAGAGCTTCATCGCATTGTAGCCAGTCATCACCCCGACTTCACCGCGACATCGTTCTATCTCCAGATTTTATCGAAAACTGGAGGGAGGCGCGCGCCTTCTTTTTGTTTTTATTATTTTTTTTCTGACACCTACGCACTTATGTTAATAGTCACGAAGAGGGGGTGAACGCCCCGCGGTTTTTACAAATCAGGAGTGATAACGGTATCATTGCGTGCAACAGATGGCCTTCGGCCTGTTATGTATATGGTGAAGCTCTCTTTCACGGAATAACAGCTTTTGCACTGCATCGCACAATCCCAATCTAAAACCACGTTTTAAAAAGAAGAAGGAGAAGAAGAAAAAAGAATAAAATGTCATACTATAGTTCACCATAGTCATATTCATTTGCATTCTATACTTTGAATATTTCAAAATGTAGACCAATTCGACGCGCGCACACACACAGAAAAAAAAAAAGAAGAAGAAGAAGACAATAACGCCACACAATATCTATGTAATTTATGTTCGCTTCATAATTACCATGGATCTCCCCCCCCCCCCCCCCCCTCGCCTAACACCGCCAAAATATACCTCTTCCAGTAAAGCCAGCAGATACACTCTACAAGAAGAACTTCACCACATAGCACGCCCTCTCTCCCCCCCTACTACTCCCCCCTCCCCACCCAAACCGAGGTTCAGGATCCGGGGGGAGGGTATGCTCGACCCCCCAAACCTGCCACAAACCAACCCACGCAAATCGTGCACATCCGAAGAGATCAAATTATATACAGGGTGTTTCAGTTAAATCCCCGGGCTAAATAATTCGCGAACGGGTGCATCAATCGCAGAACTTTCTTTTTTACAAGTACATTCTTAAAAATGAACTTCACCGCATAGCACGCTCCTAGCCAACCATTATCTCGAATGATATCGTTATCTGCCCTGATTTGTTGAAAACACGGGGCGTACGCCTTTCTGTGACAATTATGAACATCATAACCCAAGCAGCACAATGTACTGAAAGTCGAGTGCAATAGGGGGGGACGGTATGTGCCTTATCAATGTTCTGTAGTTTCAAGAATCTGTTCAAGGCCTCTCACCTACCCGTCCCCCCCTATTGCACTCGACTTTCAGTGCATTTTGCTGCTTGGGAAGTGTCACAGAAATGGCATACGCCACCCGTTTCCAACAAATCAGGGCAGATAACGATATCATTCGAGATAATGGTTGGCTAGGAGCGTGCTATGCGGTGAAGTTCATTTTTAAGAATGTACTTGTAAAAAAGAAAGTTCTGCGATTGATGCACCCGTTCGCGAATTATTTAGCCCGGGGATTTAACTGAAACACCCTGTATATAATTTGATCTCTTCGGATGTGCACGATTTGCGTGGGTTGGTTTGTGGCAGGTTTGGGGGGTCGAGCATACCCTCCCCCCGGATCCTGAACCTCGGTTTGGGTGGGGAGGGGGGAGTAGTAGGGGGGGAGAGAGGGCGTGCTATGTGGTGAAGTTCTTCTTGTAGAGTGTATCTGCTGGCTTTACTGGAAGAGGTATATTTTGGCGGTGTTAGGCGAGGGGGGGGGGGAGATCCATGGTAATTATGAAGCGAACATAAATTACATAGATATTGTGTGGCGTTATTGTCTTCTTCTTCTTCTTTTTTTTTTCTGTGTGTGTGCGCGCGTCGAATTGGTCTACATTTTGAAATATTCAAAGTATAGAATGCAAATGAGTATGACTATGGTGAACTATAGTATGACATTTTATTCTTTTTTCTTCTTCTCCTTCTTCTTTTTAAAACGTGGTTTTAGATTGGGATTGTGCGATGCAGTGCAAAAGCTGTTATTCCGTGAAAGAGAGCTTCACCATATACATAACAGGCCGAAGGCCATCTGTTGCACGCAATGATACCGTTATCACTCCTGATTTGTAAAAACCGCGGGGCGTTCACCCCCTCTTCGTGACTATTAACATAAGTGCGTAGGTGTCAGAAAAAAAAATAATAAAAACAAAAAGAAGGCGCGCGCCTCCCTCCAGTTTTCGATAAAATCTGGAGATAGAACGATGTCGCGGTGAAGTCGGGGTGATGACTGGCTACAATGCGATGAAGCTCTGTTTCAGAAGTGTAGCATATATACCGGAAGTGCATTCGCCTTTAATACCCTACACTCTTAAAAATAAACTTCACCGCATAGCACGGTCCTAGCCCCCCCCGTCATCTCGAATGATATCGTTATCTGCCCTGATTTGTTGAAAGCAGGAGGCGTACGCCTTTTTTGTGACATTTATGCTGTTCATAATTGTCACAAAATAAGGCGCACGCCTCCCGTTTTCGGCAAATCATGGCAGATAACGATATCATTCAAGATTATGCACTCTAAAAACAGAACTTCACCGCAAAGCACGCTGTGCGCCAACCATTGCCACGAAAGATAGGGTTATCGCTTCTGATTCGAGGAAAGGGGTGGGCGTACGCCTTTTTGTGGCAATTTATATGATAATTGCCACAACAAGGCGTACGCCCTCCTCTCTCCTCGAATCAAAAGCGACAACCCTATCATTTGTGGCAATGGTTGGCCCACAGCGTGCTATGCGGTGAAGTTCTGTTTTTAGAGTGTGGTTGACTAGGAGCGTGCTATGCGGTGAAGTTCATTTCTAAGAGTGTAGGTGGTATTGGACAGGAAAGTTATTCGACTGTTGCAGCCGTTCGCGAATTATTTAGCCCGGGGGTTTAATTGAAACACCCTGTATACGTAGTAATGATTTTTATCTTTTTACATCCTCCGTTAACACCTAGAAGTACATTTCCCTTGCTGAAAAAAAAAAAAAAAAAAAACAAGAGAAAAAAAAATCGTGCACGCAGTTCCTCACGAAATGTGAAGGCTATGCTGTAATCACTCACAGAACATCGAGAAACACTTTCCCGCTATACCTCTGGTTTCGATTTTGCAGTTCCCCGTACGAAAGAGTTTAGTTTCGGAATTCCTGGCTAAACCAACACTTTCGTATTTCCCTATATGTCCTCAAAGATCTCCCCAGAAGAGCTGGCGTCTCATGACCTCGCCTGCTAGACCAGGCGTTCGTGCGCACGCTGCTCTCAACTCAAAACAAGCAAATCGCGGAACGCTGTTCGAAAGTTCGAAAGAACCGTTGGATCATCGAGATTCCTCTACGTTCCTTGTTCATGATCGCCTCTTCGTTTGAAGAATCCACTTTAGGACTGCACGCGAGTGATGTGTCATGTGCCTCTTGGTGTTGTTAGAGGTTTACTTGTCGTATGTTGCAACGTGGTTGTGTTTATGTGCTGCATCAGCTGTTTCAGTGATTCATGTCACGATCTATTTCGCTGGTGTCAAACCCTCGACCTGGTGATGGCTGACGTCGTTTTGAACAGCTGATCGACAATGTTGTAGTGCGTCTGTGGACATTTTACTGTCGAGTAAAAGTAGGTTCGCGATTTTGTGCTGGGATATGTTGTTAAGATTAGCTGAAACATTGGTCTTATCGATGTCCCTCGAGCAGACACAAGATCGATGGATGGATGAGTAGAGACGTTCGGGAACCTGACAAGCCATAAGATGTGCTAGACGCGGTGAAAACTCCGTTGAAATTACTCCTTCTCAACATACCACAAGCACTTCTAATCTACCCACGACGAAGTCTTGGGCTAAATAACCTAACTGAATTACTTTCACGGCACTGGCGAGGTACTTTCTTGAGATGCATTCAAGAATGAATCACATCATTGGGATGGAGTTGCACGAACTGGTTGTCCCTACATCTTTAGCCCCCGGATCTTTAGCGATGGGTTCTTCTAACGAATGAATTTGTAATTTCATTGTGTGCTAACGATGAGAGTAAAATGTTGTAGAATTAAAAATTATTCGTCTCTGAGATCCAACAGCTACCGGCAGTTCGCTGGCGGACCATTGCATTGCATTTCTCCTTTCCCTGTTTGTGGCGTCGTATGTGCTTATACCGAATAAATGTACGTTTTGGTCACGTCTGGTGTGATTTCATTTACTATGTTGTTTGAAATTAATAAAATGACTCAACGACAGCAATGGATACGGCTTGCAAGTCTATGTGCACACTATGCACGTGTGATACCTGGAGTTAAACGTGCATTTACGTATCACAGCCTCGTTTCGTGAATACATTTCCTACACTTCATGAAATTAGTTAATCGATCATTGACTTACAACAAGTCATGGAACAGTCTGAAATATTTGTACCGCCTCTTGCCTCATAGGTGACACGCACTGCAACGCTCGCATGTGAATCACATTTGCGAGTCCTCGATCTCTAAAGCCACATGGCTTACGGTAGACGATTGATGAACGTTCCAGGCACGTCTTCGGACACGTTTAGGATGTACTGAAGACATAGACAGCATACTAAATTGAAGCCCGTCTCTTCTTTCTACAAAAACCTTGCATACGACCACAAAAATGTGGATGTGCAACTCTAGAGCAACCGCGCATTGGTAAAACATTACCTGAAACACTAGCTCGATGCTCCAGGACTGCTATGGACAGCTCTTTTTGCCGTCGTCCTTCGAAACTAAAACTGACCGACGAGATAAACACCATGCGGTAGCCGTATCTGATAGCGTTAGGGTTGTCAAAACGCGATCTTTTAATAGGTCGTACGATTTCTACATGTCTTTATTTCCGATAAATTATGTGATTCCAACTTTATTTGACATTCAGAGCATCGAGTGGAACTGTTTTCGAGAACCATACAGCTTTCTCGCCAGCGAAATCTCGATATCTATCTTAATGTGTCATTACGATTGAATTCGGCCATATTGTTTTCTTTGTGAAGTTTTTGACCGCCATGTCAATCATGCCCGTATCTTACGCAGACGACTTCGTAAATACGGAAAGGAACCTTAGTGCAATACTGTGGTTTGTCCTCTTTGTTCATTAGTTGTTAAATGCTAATGGTATGGACAATAATAGTTTGTTGGTTTTTGTTTTTTAAATAAAAAATACGTAACCGCAAGCGGCGCTGGGGTCAAAATCCCTAGCAATCCCTCTAATTCCCTCTCAGTCTGCTCCTGGTCGCTGTGCTGTCAAGACGTTACATCGACGCTCGCGTTCCGACAACGGCCACGGTACGAATTATTATATCCATTTGGTTTTCAAATAGTTTTGAGTAAATTCTGTTTTCGGTTGTGTGTCACGCTGTGGTTCCCTTGTTCACGTGCTACTATTAGTTGTTTCTGCCAACTTTTCGTAAACGCGTTCCACTGCAGACTCCTGTTGCTCGGTGTCCGACACCTCATGAGCACGGGGACAGAACCTCTTTATCTACTCTGTTGAACTCTTTATGGCCATTCTTTTCTCAATCCTAGTGGAATTAGTTGTTTGTAGTTGTTAATATTGCATTTCTTGGTCTTGATTTTGGTAATTTGGAAAGAAATGGGGTTGCACTGTAATGGCGTCGTTTTATGGAGTGATCTAGTTCTTTTCGCGGGCTCCTCCCTCATTGGTCCTGGTGGTCTGATGATGAGCACCTATGATTGGACGGATATATTAGGAGTTCGTCTGCCTTCCTCCATGTCATCTGCTTTATAATACGTGCTCGGTCGGCACCCACAGGTGTCGCGGCCATTTTTTTTTATTTATTTATGTTGCAGCTTTTTTTTTTTTTTTTACATTCCCTACATTTCCTATTGCAAATTTATCCGCTTTTTTTTGCACTCCCTTCGTTCTTTTTTTTGCTGCAAAATTATCCCCAATTTGTAACTGCATTTGTGGTCCGACCATTTGTGAGATACATTTTTTTTTCTTTTTGTGGATGAGGAGGTGAGGGGTATGCATGTATTGCTTCGCAAATGTTATCACATGTCATTGTGTAACAATATTCTCCTTCTCTTTCCAGGGCAGTGCCTAGATTTTAGGCACACGGCTCCCTAGCTCAATTTTTTTCTTTTAATTTTTTGTATGACACTGTCCGCATTGCGAACAGCGTTTATACCAACGACATTGGAACCTGCTGAAGACTTCTATAGCTTTAATGTTGACACGGTGATGAAAGTGTAATGTAGGATAGGTGAAGATGTGTGTGGTTTCTGTGCCGCCTCGAGCGACGCATAGAAGATCGGTATGTGATGGGTAAAGTGCCCTTTTTTTTTACTCTTAGCCGTAGCATTAGTGAAGATGCAGAGTCCGACCAGGGCGTCTCTGGCCTTCGCGCACCAATGATAGAGTGTATGTCAGCGTAGCATATATGTCTCTCTTGTGCTAAGTTAGGAGTGTTTATGAGGGAATGGGGGGAAAGCCGTGACTCTCATGGGGCAATTTGGAATTGTGTGTGTGTGCGCGCGCATACGGGTTGGGTGTTAGCTTCGGTGTGTGCGAGATTGTTCGGAGCGCCTGGTCAGCTTGACAAATTTGTTTTATGTTTATTGGATCTTAATGATTACGCGATGTTTATGTACTGGGCTCTGTGTTCTTCACTGGTCAGGATTGTCGTGTTGTTATAGCGAAGACCTCTTCTTGGAACAGTGTGTTCCGAGCAGGGATATTCGCTCGCTGTGCCCCAGGTGCTGACATATAGCTTTTAGCTCCAGCGATCTCAGAGCTTTTGTGTGTTCCACGTCTTTACTGTGCAATTCAGTCATACTTTTTTTTTGTGGTAATGAAGTAATTGCACTCTTAGAAATGAATTTCACCGCATAGCACGCTCCTAGCCGACCATCATCTCGAATGATATCATCGTTATCTGCCCTGATTTGTTGAAAACGGGGGGCGTACGCCTTTTTTTTGTGACACTTATGCTGTTCATAATTGTCACAAAAAAAAAGGCGTACGCCCCCGTTTTGAACAAATCGGGGCAGCTAACGATATCATTCGAGATGTTGGTTGGCTAGGAGCGTGCTATGCGGTGAAGTTCATTTTTAAGAGTGTGTGATCGGGTACTTTCGAACTGTTCGTTTATTCTTAGTCTTGATGGCAAATGCGCATTTTTGGAAGTACATTTTTGTAAATTTTACACGAAACTGACAGTTGTATAAAGTTTGTTCCATACGTTATCGGCTTTTATAATATTGTATCTTCCAAATTAATAAAATCACTAAAAAGTTAGTAAAAGATGAACTGACATGCACAGTAATGACTCCTCGTGCCTTCTCTGTAATGTAGTGCGGTCAGCCCTCGATTTCTGAGCACACTATATTTACGAGTTCACCCGCATTATGAACAGTGCCCTCTGAGGCAAGAGAGTTCCTCTTCCTAAATGCAAACCTCAATCCATATGAATCCATCGACATACGAACAATTTTCTAGAAGCGTTCTCATACATCGAGGGTAGTCTGTACGTTAGAGTAGTTCTCTCCACAGCATAGCACAGGTCTATATAGTATATGCAAGGGAATTAGGTTAGTCTGAGGTTACGGTCCTCCGCTGCAAGACACCAGGGACGAAGACACTTGCTGTACATCGCCGGTGTAGATTAGCGTCTAACTTAGTTGAATTGCTGTGCGCAATAGTTAATGACAAGGCAAGGCACGCGATTGGAGCAGTCCAGCCAGTGGATGGAGCAGATGAACAGAGAGAAGATATGAACAGAAGAACAGCCATATCGTTAGAGGTTAACAGTTAATGCCACAGCAATTGTTAATAGGCCAGGCTAATAGGAGCAGTGTTAGGATATCGCGTTTAGTCAAGCTATCAGGCATAGCATATTTAGGTTAGGTAGGTAGGCAGTGAGTAGTATAGTGTGTTTTTGAAGTGCATTTTGTCGGCTATAGCTATAGGATATTGTCTCAGTGGTGCTCTAGGGGCTCTCTGCAGACGGAATTCCAAGTCCAGCTGTCTCCCTTTTTCGATGGCCGCCGTATTTCGTAGCTTTGGTGTTGTCTGTCCATTGGTTATTTTCCGCGGAATATACTCCTTTCACATATCGGCATCAGTTTCTGTAGTGTGCTGTTTCTCTGTGTCCATTCCTTGTTTAGCTGTGTGTTCTAGCTCAGTCTTTGAATTCGTCATTTCGATGTGTTAGATCGTAGCTCCGTCTGGTGGTAGGCTTTCATTCGATGCATGCTCAGGATGGACGTTGGTTATAATTGGTCGATAGGAGCATCGTGTAGCAGATTATACCGTCTTCCCATCTTCTCTGCTTATCTCTGTCCACGTTATCGTACCCTTCTGTCGTTGTTTCCTGCTTCAACAACGGGAGAGAGCTTTCTGCTATCGAGCCATCGAACAGCACCACTGAGAGATATCGAATAGGCTAGTGAGGTTTAGCTCTATAGTCAGTAAAAGAACCGTATATTAAATGACATATAGGACTATAGAATAGGAGCACCTGGGGCACAGTGTTGAAAACGTGTGAGCCTGGCACGTGGCGTTGTCTCGTATAAGATGGCGTTTTACAGGAAACTGCTGACGTCATTTTTCAGTGTATACTAGATATAAATCTGGAGCTATATTTGTGTAACTAAGTAATGACACTAGCGGAAACCGTACTCATTAGAGAAAAGGGTTTATCAAATTGACTCATTAGAAAGTAAACATGCTGTTACTCTCAAAAACGTTCGTTTTGACTGTGATATTCGCTTTTATGCGTCATGCTGATATACAGTATGTACGCTGACTAAATTATAAATCAAATTATAAGTCAATTTTAAATTAACTCACGTGCCAGGCTCCTCATGCACATGGTCGAGTCTTACGTCTCGCTCAGCTAATGTGAAGTCACGTGCTGCTTGTGGCAAAGTAGCTGCTTTCTGGGCAAACATACGGGTGGGAAGCTCTCGGAAAGACAGTCGCGTATAAGGATAGGTCTAGCTTTAGCTTTACCATTAGCTTGTCTGCAAAGACGAAGAAAGGGTCACGGCTCGCGGATAGAGGGGAGATATTACACATACGTCTTTGGGAATTACCAGTGTCATGTACGCGTTCACATATAGTGTTTATATAACGATGTTGCGGTCCCTAATATAGCCTACGATAGCTTGCACCGCGTAGTACTCCGATCAGGGACACCTTCGCGTCGTCCGTCTTGGTAAGTATGGGGCGCGTAGGCAGTTACCATGGAAACCTGGGTCGGGAGGGACCGTCACCGTCAAACCGGGCCCGTCCACTGGGTTTGGTAGCGTTGAGGCGCGGTGCGCCTGTGGATGGGCGTTATCTGGCAGCCGTTTAGGGCAGGGACACACCTCCCTTACACACCCCTGACACACACACACCATAAGAACCCCTAGGTAGACAGAAGTGGACGGGTGAAATGACAGCGACCGGTTAGCTTTCATGATTGTATAATGACAGCCGTGGCGATGGCGGTCCTGGGGTGTCTTCTGTTCGGGAGTACGTAGGGAGTAAAGGTTGTTGTCTGCTAGGGAGTAAAATTTCGTCCTTCCCTTCGTGTACTTTTGTGGCGTTTGTAGTTAAATATGACAGGGACTCTTGGTAGGAAAAGCGAGACGAAACGGAGGAGAGGATAACACGAGTGGAATTCATTGCTCAATAATAAACCTTATTCTGGAGAAAAAATGTCTCCGTAATGTAAAACGTAAATTCGTGTACACGAATTTCCACCCGTTAGATTCTCTCCTTCGATGACCTCTGGTCACTCTTCTGGTCAATCGGCCAGTGGGAAACGCAACAGTAAGTCGAAAATCGTCGTGGGACATTTCGTCGCGGACGGGACATCGCTGGATGGATGGATGGACCTCCCGCCGCTGGAATCGTTCGCTGGCGCTAGCTCGGCGGGTCGTCATAGCACGTTGCTATGCGTCCGTCACCCACTCACACAAATGACTTTGAGCCACCTGTCCAAATGTGTGTTAGTCGGATAGGTGGCTCATCCTTAGATTCGCGCGTCCGTCCGTCCGTCCGTGTGTTAGGCTTAGCTCGCGCACGTTCTTTTTCAGGGCGAACATTGTTTCGTTGAAATAAAATCTTTAAGTGTGCCTTTAAGTGTGTATATGTGTGTCCGTGTCACTTATTGTATCCGTGTCTCTTTACTCGTCTTATGTATTGATTGTCCGTCAATACATAATATATTGCATAATTATTTCATTCCCCATTATAATATATTAATTCATTATAATATACTGGTTCGAACGTTAGTCCGCTGTTAGGGAATGGGCGCTAGGTCGGTGTTGCTGCGGTTGTCCTAATCCATCTTTCCTTTTCAGCATTTCCACGTATTGCTCCGATGTGGTACATTAATCGTTCTGCTTGTATTTTGCAGGTTTTCGCCACCGAATTCCCTTTTACTGAACTGTCGTTTTTTTTTGTTTTTTTTTACTGCTCGTTACTGTTTGCGTCATTTCGATAATCCTAATCTGTTTCTTTTCCAGCTTTTATGCACTGATTAACACTTACTGTGTCTCTTTAATCTGCTGTTAGGGAGTGGGCGCTAAGTCGGTGGTGTCGTTGTCCTAATCCATCCTTCTTTTCAGAATTTCAATATATTGTTTCGATGTGGTACATTAATCGTTCTGCTTGTATTTTGCAGGTTCTCACCACCTACCTTCCCGTTTATTGAACTGTCGTTTATTATTTTACTGCTGTTTGCGCCATTTCAATAATATCAATCTGTTTTTTTTTCCCTGCTTTTATGCACTGATTAAGCATTAGGCTCAGATTTACAGATCTTCAACATTTGTATTTACTCAGTTATATTGTCTTATCACTTGACTGCTACAATTATACTGCCCTTTCATTGTTTATTATTTTTCTTAGGTGCTATAGTAATGAGACTGATGCAGTCCTGAAGAGCCATAACAGTGCTACTGAAATACATATCTATACAGAGCAAATGATGTAGCCCCCAAAACGAATAATCTGTGTCACTAAAATATGGCAGAATACGAATGAAAATACAAAACCAACGTACAGTCAATATACCCGTGTCTGGTTACAAGAGTCCATATTCTATCTATGTGGTGCCTTGATGGTTCTGCTTTATGTTTCAGAAACCAGTTATTGGTGTTGCTGGCTGTTCCTGATGGGTTCCTGTAGCATACTCAGTCTGTTGTTGTATTGAAGTGCCATCTGTTCTGCAGTTACTGTCTAGTCCATTTGTTTCAGGCAGGCATCATTCTGGCTTTCACCGGGGACTTTTCCAGCTTCCTCCTCCATCCCAAGGACGTTACAACACCATCCACCAACCCCACAAGCAAAAAACCTGCAGATAGTACGTGTGTCCAGAATGGCCTGGATAGATCCAGTGCTACAAGGCAGGTTAGCCCATACAGCTGCCATTGTCAGTGCGGCAGTATTTTAAGTTGTTTAAGGGACAGAATGACCCGCGTAATTTCTACCAGAAAAATGGTACCAAGCCAGAGCAATGCTATGATTTGATATGATTTTAGTGAGAATTTAGCAGTTTGCAATGAAGTGACTATACAGGACCATTTTCATAACTAGTAGTGCATGAAGTCGTGAGTATTTTTAAGCAAAGTACACTTTAGAGTGCTATTTGTTCCGCAGTTTCTGCCCCGGGAGCTCGAAGCTTGGAAGCTACTTGTCTTAACTGCTCTACACAATTTGAAGCCTGTCGTACGAGAATGAGCTTCAACGAAAATGAAAGGAAGTGAGTCAAGTTTCGCACTACTATACTCAGTGGCGACACCCCTTTCCTGACTAAGCCACCACTGCTACTCTTGTGCAAGCAATAGGTTTTCACTATGAAATGATGATGAAGCAAGCGTGCAATTTTCAAAAAATATTTTGCGTAATCGTTTGTAGTTTTACGCAGTGGAGAGTTATATTATGACAAATGCGTGTAGTATCATTGCACTCCGAGCAGCAATGTGTGTTCACGCTATTCGACACTGTGGCATCAACCCATGACAACTGGGTAGCAGGCAATAGGCAAAGAGAGTAGAGTATTCTCTGCTCCAAAGGCTGCCTGAACCATCAGGATTGATTGGTCTGAATACTAGAGCTGTGCGAATAGCAAAATTCCCATTGCGAATAGTATACGAATATTTCACTTGCACAGTGACTCGAATCCGAATAATTTCTTCGGGTGGCAAGTTGAATTTGGATAATCAGAAAATGCCCAATTCGGATAATTTCGAATACCTCATGGTGAAATAGAAATGATGTTCTACTCCAAACTTTTTTCCAGCTTTTTCACCCAGCATAAGAGAGAAAGGTTCCCCTGTGTTTTTCATGGTAGACAGCATTAGTGAGATGAACTGCATTGAGAGTTAGTCAACATGTTCCACGCAGCCTGCTTTGTGTGCATCTCATCATTTCTATGTTTGCACTGTGAATTTCCTGTACTTTTTTAGAAACTGCACGTATTTCGATCTGTTACTGGACATAACTTTGAAAGTTTGGGAAAGTACAGACACTGGAACATGCAGTTCCCAGACCAGTGTTGACCATGAGCTCACAGAAGTTGTAGACTTTCGTGACAGGATATTGTAAACAGTGTAAAGCGGGCTTCACCTAACACTCGAGCGTAATAAGATGAAACCGACTTGCAGAATGGAGCCGCACACCAAAAGAACTATGATGGTAACGTGAAGTGGGCTTCACCTAACTCTTCGATGTAATGAGGCGAAGCCCACTTACAGAATGGCGATAGTGATACCTCGCTTGAGCAGTATGCGAAAAAATATTCGAAAATTTCGAGCACTGAACACAGGTTGCAAACAGCATTCGAAGAGCATCAGATGTTTGTTTCATGTTCGAAATTTACATTCGCACAGTTGTACTGCACACTACATCATTGGCTGCAAATTATTCTGTTGTGTGACCACACACGATTCTCTTGCATTACAAATGCAGGTCTTTACTAAGAGCCCAGACCAGGAGCTACCGAAGTCAACCGTACAAGATCCAAGGGTGGACCTCGGGTTGGATGTGTACTCAAGGACACTGTCGCTGTACTTCGAGCACCTTCAGTCTACAAGCATCATGCTGCCATCACTGCAGTCTTGTTCTCAATCCCTCATGTACAGCATATACTGTTAGATTTACCTATTGTGTAACGAGCATACAATGATTTCGTGACACGAATGAACTGACAGTGACTTGGAGTGATCGGACGTTGCTTCATACCAGCTGCACCTCCTGTAGGTTTTCCCTGTGTGTGTGAGACCCCCCAAGGCTACCTGTAAATTACCCCCATAGTTTCCTATACACTAATGTATATAAATGCTCTATGTATGTGTTCCCATTGTATCTTGCTTTGCTTCACTGCTGCTTAGCCCATCTATGCGCAAATGACGCTCAACCTTTTTTTTGCATGCTGCGCAAATGTTTTGCATGTGTGTGTGTGTGTGTGTGTTCACGTGCGCAAGTCGTACATTTAAAACCAGGGCACAAATTTTAACTGTGTCATTGCGTTTAGCAGAATCAAAATTTCCCCGTTCCATTGGCTAGGCATGGCGATGCGTGCACGTGAAAATATGTATGGTTTCATCTGTGTGAATGCAGCATGGGTGTGTATGTGCATGTGCGTACGTACGCAAATGTTGAAATGGCTCTTTACACTATACTAACCCCTCTTCAATGGTGGAGTGTCATTTGCTGGGTGGACTTAGCGTTGCAGTGAAGCTATAGTGACAGTTTGCTTTTCAAATGACTGGGTTGGATCCACCTGGTTGTTTGAAAAGGCAGTCGATTATTTCCCAATTATCCCCTAGGTCTTGTTACTGTCTACAGATGCCCTATTGTTGATACGCTTAAATAATGTACAATGATTGATTCCTTTCTGTATTCCATGTCACACTGAGTAGTGGCCAAGTCTTTCTGTATATTAGGTAAACAGTTTATTGTGAGTTATTTAGTGAGGTGTGCCTTTCCAATGTGCTTTTTTATGTTCTAATACTATATAATTAATGCCAAATTAAAAGTTGTCAAAGGCTTCTACTATTTCTGGAAACCTGTTTTCTGCATAATATAAACGATGTGTAATGAGTGATTCCTGTCTGTATATTAAAGAGTTCGTTGTTAGCGCTTTAGTGAGGTGTGCCTGCACAGTGTGCTTTTTATGTTCTAATACTACATAATTCATGCAAAATTAAAAGTTGTCAAAGTATTCTACTTTATCTGGAAACTGTTTAATCAAAATATAAATGTATGATTGATTCCTTTCAACACATTAAACACTTCATTGTTCATTTCATTAGTGAGGTGTCTCCATATAGTGCTTATGTTATGTTCTGCTATATAAAGTCCACAATTAAAAATTGTCAAAGGCTTCTATTTTATCTCAACTTTTTTCCTTGCTGTACGTTGAGTAGTTCAACACCAGTACCCTGAGGTGTGCTTCATGCAGTGCTTTTTTTATGCCATATAATGCAAAATTAAATGTTGTCAAACGCTTCTATTTTATCTGGAATCTTGTTTTCTGTATAATATAAATATTGTATAATGATTATACTTTTTTGTACATTAAATAGTTCATTAACAGACTCTAATTAGGTGTCTCTTCATATTGTGCTTTTTATGTGCAATGACCCTAAAGGGGCACTAAAATGCAAAAACGAGTTCACTTCAAATTACGTTACATGCTATGTTAATGTCGTACTTATCATAATTCAAAACTTTGATCCCGTTACGGAGCTACAATCGAAATTATACTGGACTCTCTCTTGCTTCGGCGCTGAGCAGTGAACGTCGCTTCAGCTCGTGCATCAGTGTTTTTAGTTCATGCTGCGTGTGCAGGCGTGTACCACGCCATGGAGCAGTCCCGGTGAAAAACATAGTGCGCATTGAGAAGCAGACTGGTGTCGCTGTTCACAGGACGTAAAGATAAACGTTGTCAGCGGAACATTCGCAAGAACTGTTGTGAGCAACAATTCAGTGAATCGGTATTGAAAAATTCAGCAGTATGCATCATGCCGTGCATATACGGAACATTTTCTTCTAAACGGTAGCGTTGTGTGAACTAATTTTGCTTGCATTACACTAACTGAAACACTGTCTTTCATTTGAGAGCAAGTTGTTTTTGCATTTTAGTGCCCCATTAATTGTGGAAACTCAATAGCCCTATGGGTAGCAGCACCTGTTGCGAAGTTTCAGACAACCGTATATGTATGCCACAACTCTGCTCTATGATTGGCCAACAACAGAGGCTAATTAACCAATGCAGTCTAAAAGGAAACCTGCATGATTGCCTTCTGATGCCTTCGTCATAAGAGATATGGTCAGGAGAGAAAGAGGTTCCTTGTGCCACTTGCTTCAGACAATCACTACAGATAACTTCTAAACCAAAAGCCTATCACAAGTGGCTGCTTGTGTGGATGAAATGGCTTGCTACTACGTATTGCTATAGCCACTAAAAGTGTCGTTGAGGTGGGCAGGACAACTAATTCCATGTCACACAGAGTAGTGGCCAGGCCTTGCTTAATCTACAATGTATTGGATAAGGGCACTAAGATTATTCAAAATGTGTGCGAATACCACCACGGATCAGTTTAAAATATCTTGCGTTAACTTTGTGCAATGCAAATAATAAAGATGCCAATACTTTCTCCTCCCATTTCTTTTTCAAATCTGAGAAATAGACTAGAAAAGGTGTGGATATTATAGTTGCAGCATTGAAAAGATGTGCAAAGAGTATGTCCCTGGTGCAGGTACAGAACTGCAGTTAAACTGCATAAGAGCTGCTACCATGTCAATTATGTTCCCCCTACACTCTTAATGGAGCACTAAAGCGCAAAAGTTTCCCTTCATAAAATGAAATATGATGTCGTCTTGACAGCAATACACAAAAATATATGGAAGAGGAGGACGAGAAATGGGCATGTCGTTCCTTTTGTATTGATGTCAAGGTAGCGGCATTTTCCATTCTGTGAGGAGAAATTTTTTGAAATTGAAATAAAATGTTTCCTTGTGCATGTTCCCACTGAATTTTTGATAGGCTACAAGTATCGCATGAGAAAATACGTGGGGACTGCTCAATAGTGATCCGTAAACAAATGTGGTTGATGGCTCGAAAGATTACAGGATCGAAAAGGAAGATTGGTGAATACAATGCAGGGCGCTGTTCATTGCTTGCACTTCTGGTTCCCACTGCTGACTCCTGCAAAGAGTGTTAACTCCTCGTGTTTCGAAAGTACACTTCTGACTCCGGATAAGTGGAATTTGCACCAATAGCTCAACAACAACAAAAAAAAGATTAAAAGACTGTTGAAAATTACCGTGCATTCAAGGGTTTCAAAGGCCAACGGGAACCATGCTAGTTTTTGTTTGCTTTTTTTTTTGTTTCAGCAACTTCTACGTGCATTTGTAAATGATAAATTCTTGGGCATGAGAGGCTTGAGCATTCAGCAGATGTGCTCTGAACGTGCGTAGCAGTGTACACTTAGCTTAAAAGGGTCTTTAAGCATAGATGCTCCCAATTGTGTGGAACTTTTCTATGAAACCACAACACGACAAGACATTCCATTTGGAGAATATTTCTGCCACAAGTGGAACAAGAATGTTACACGATGATCTATTCACGGATGAAGCGAGAAAAGAAAACCCAACATTCAAGTAGCCTCTGTTGACAAATGATGACGAAGGTCCGTACCATCCCTCTGGCAGGAACTGCTGTCATTTGCCAAGCCTGGTAGGGCACCACTTAAAGGTACTGTAAAGCAGTAGACATGCATGATATGCCGGTGATATGACTAGAGACCTTGTTGCTTCTAAATACCATGTGCGGAACCATACGACCGACAACGCGCTATAAATATTTTTAATTTGCCACGAAAAATACGGCGTAGTGGAGCAGTGCGACGCCTGGTGTCAAACAACCCCCTGTACAGCGGGCAACACTGAAAACTGGTATTACACACTATTACGTCGGAACTTCGTTATCTTAGGAACCATATTATTAGTTTTCCTGTTTACCTATGCATTCTGAAACCCCTGTTAACAGTGTTTTTTGCGAAGTAACCCAGCGCTGGCCGCTGTTCGACGGAGGCTCGCCCTACTTCTCTACTGCGCCTGCGCGCTCCTTCTGCTCGCGGCCTCTTTCGAACAAACAAACTCTCTCTCTGAACCTCTGTGAACAAACAAGCCCCGACACTGTCTGGCTTCTTGAACGTCTAACACATTTTTTTCAATAGCTCAGCATTTAATTTCAGTTCGCTTATCCGTTTATCCTCAGATGTGTGATCGTTGTGTGAATTGCAGGGACGAATTTTATGGTGGATTGTGTTGGACTGTTATGTCGGGCCCAGTGTTATACGCACGCAATGTGGTTGCCGCCGTACGTGGCAGGAGTACGGAATAATTTTGAATACTTAGTACAGTGTTGCCCGTAATCCTTAATTGTAATTTTCTAATTAATTGCACCGTCGATTGAAATGAAACTTGCGCAGTTCTTGTCCTGCTGGCTTGGACTATCGAATAGCCACACTAAATGACATTTGATCGGTGCTGCTTTACAGTACCTTTAACACGTCCCCCCCCCCCACACACACTTAAAACACAAGGAAAATAACATTCAACACGACTCGAAACGCTGCGCCACCACTACTACTAGGCACTATTAGACGCCAACATCTTTGCTGTGCAGTACATTGTCACTTCACAATCAAAATTACAAACACCGCCCAGAGCAAGCAGCCATTGGCTCAGCCCTATCTCCTCGCGTGATGTCAGCAGACCTGCATGGAGAGCGGTCGTAAGCTCTCATCGGCCACCAAAAATTCATCTGCCACTGCTACTCCTCGTCGGCTGCAACGGGTTACATCATGAGATCACCTCGACTTCCCTTGTTCTCTTACACGCTTTCTGAAGGAGTGGAGAGTTCCTAGAGCGGGTCCTTTATCAGAGGCAATGCCACCTAGATAAGGATCTTGATAAGATCTAGATAAGAGGCTTGCCTAATGCCTCGTCTTCCTACGTGGACACGGAGTCGGGATTTATCCAATCGTCGCGGATGATTTCAAAAACAGGCTTTCTTTGGCTGCCCATGTGGCTGGTGACGGCTCGTCTCCATACATCTACGGCCTCCAAAGCAGTCGTGATTGGTGGAAAACGTTTTCAGGCTTTGTTTCTATAAACCGGTAAGGTACCAATCTCAGTTTTTGTTTGCAGTACGACACACTTATTTCAGACATATGTGCTTCAGTTACAATGAGGTGTGAGCTTAGGTGGCAAGGATCAATCAATTGTTGTGTACTGAATTCTGGCATAGTACAAGCATGTTGACCAGTGATTTTCGGAATCTCTCGTGCCCACATAGTATCAATACAAGCTAGTAATCTGCAACGCAAGATTACCTGAGCATAAAAGCACACGAATCCCGTCAACCAGTCACTGGAGCAGATTCATCCGAAAGCCTGGAACCCTGCTAATCAGTTACACTGATCAACGGTATGAAACAGAAAGTTGGCAGCAACCGTGTATTTATGTGAGCAGTTATGGAACAATATAACCTACCAGTAAGGTACTTGAGAGCCATAGCCAACCAGCCAAAAACCTTGAGCAACTTGCCAGTTCAATCATGGTTCATTCCACTGTGCCTGTATAAGAGAGAGGGGAAAACGAAGGAGAGGGGGACTTTATGAAATACATATTAGAGTTGTCTGACTAGCCCCCCCCCCCCCCCCCCCCCCCCCTCTGCCGTGGCCCTGTAAACAAAGGAACGAAAACCCTTATTTGCACTGCCGATATCGTACATTGAAATTTTCTCCGTTCCCGCTTTATCCTGTCCGGCCAACCTGCCGGGGCCTGCCGTTCGGCGCCCTCTCTGGCGAGGGCTCCCGGGGCGGCTGCCCCTCTCGCCCCTCCGTCGCTACGGCTCTGGTCGCAGGGCACCGTTCATTAATTTGTAAGAAAAGTCCGGACTCCGTGCAGCCCGCGGTCGCATATTCCACGTTCTGCATATAATATATACAACATGGAATGTTGCCCTACGAAATGCAGGCTCTTCATGAAAGCTGCTGTCCCTTTGCAGTTATTCAGTATGTTTCCAGTGATTTCATTGACAGTGATTTCTAAATTTGTTAGACCAGGGGCAAAGATTAAGCACTTATGACCAATGCCACAATCTGATTCCAGTGGTAAGGTGGTCTAGACGAGAACTGCTTTGAAATTTCAAAACAGCCGCCATCTTCGAGCTCGGGGAGTGTGGGAAGGATCTGCAAGCTCGCCCTCAAAGCTCTGAGCGAAACGAGCTGCCTCGGAGGTGACTTTGAGTGAAAAACCAAACACATCGGGCAGTCCTGAGCCAACTCTTATATGCTTCCGAGCCAGCTCCGTGCTTACACGTCCGCTCCAAGTGCCTCCGACCGAAGCGAATGAATGTAAACACCCAAAGCATTCACGGGGCAGGGATGGTATAATAACTGTCGTTCATTTATTATAGCAGATGGCTGTACTCTTATATACAAAAGTCACAGAAAATGTTCAATGCGTGTATAATAAACTAAAATTTCAACACAGGGCATACGTGACTAGGCCTAGAAACCACAAAAAAAGACAGCCCAACAATGTTAGTTGAAGAAAAAGGCGGAACTATCTATCTATATCTATATACGTAGAGCTATGTACATCAAGATATATATCTATTTACAATCGTAGATGATTTCACACTCACAAAGACACACCTGCATAGTTTGATTCTAAATCACAACACTTTTGTGTACTTATGGAAGGGAAACTTCTTTGGTAAAAAACACAATGTAATAAATATGCGACGTAATGTGAAAAAAACACTGCATTAAATAAGCTCAACAAATGCACCTGGCACGTAGAGACAAGTACGTTCACGAAAATGTCCGTGGTGATCAACGAAGATTGTACAATGCTAGGAAAATGACATTTGTTCCCGAAATGATAAACAACATGTTACACGGAATATCGTACAAAGACAATGCAACACTACTATGCTGTGTCAGACTGCACTCTCAACCTTCGTTGCCTCTAGTAGAGAAATTTAGAAACGTAAACATTTCATCGAAAAATAAGTTACTAAATACTTTTCTCGGCGGTGATTGTTCAGGCGTGATATAAATCGTTGGGCAGTGACATAAACTTGGAACGGTCTGACAGATTTCTTGTCCAAAATGTGAAGTCAGCGACTAAATGAATGTCCTATGCAAAACACATAGTAACAGATTCATCGCATAAAAGTAAAAATGCTTAAGAAAAGGACCTCAATATGGTCCAATAATGGTTCAAAGACAAGTCATCCGCAATAATTACGGTTTCCGAGGTTGCTGATACGCCGCACATCTGCCATGGCCGTTGTGCCGTACAGGTTTTAAAACTCAATAGACTGCACTATACTTAGAGCCTGAAGTTTTAGGGTTTTACCCGATTCTTCCCCGAATTTGCACCCCGAATTGAAGGCTGCCTCTTCAGGGTGAAACCCCGATTTTTACCCGGCAAATTGCCCTCGCTGAGACGTCTGTAGGAATGCACACTAACTTATTTGGCAGCAAATGCAGTTATATCACCGTTTGTACCGAACCAGTACAGTTTGAGTAACCGAGCCAAATTTCTCCAGGAATTTAGCATACTGAAAAGTTTTTTCACCCAAATTCGCACGAACTTAGAGCAAGTGTTTATTTACCCGATTTTTACCCCTCGAATTTAGGGTAAAAATATTTTCCAGAAAACTTCAGGCTCTAATTATACTACGTGGGCTGTACTGCACAGCTTCTATAACTGCTTACAAAGGTTACTTTGAAATGCCTCTCGGTAACCAAACCGAACACTGAGAATGTCAAATCTGCTCTCATAAGTGGACGCGTGTCACGTGTAAACGTAACAAATCACATTTGTAGCCTTGCCCTTGCCTATCGTAGTCGTCTGCATTTTAAGTTACATTCGTACTATGGACACTGGATGGAAGCAACAGTATATATTTACATCACCGCTAGATCAAAAACAACACTACGAAAAATGGATGGATGAATAAACAACGTTTGGCTGTCACGCGACGAAACAGACGACAGAAGCTTCCGAGTGAGGCATCAACGCAAACACTACGAAGAAGAAGAAGAATCCATGGTGTGGAAGAACCAGTCTGTAAGCTTCTTCAACTGCGCTGTCGCAGACTGGGACTCTTCGTGGAGCCGGTGGTTCTCCTCTTGTAAGTGCCGCACCTGTTGTTCCAGGGTGGCTTTTTCGTGTTGCTCCTACGAGATGGTAGCGATGGTTAGTGCCTTTCAATGAGATTCGATCAGATTAATTGAACCAGTCGATTTAATCGGAGTGTACGGCAGCACTCACCAGCGCGAGGGTCTCCTGAAGCTTCACGACCCTCTCTTCAAGGTCGTGCAACTGCTTCACGGGTTGACCGTTGCTGTGGGGATACATAAGGTGATTTACATTTGCCGTAATTTTTTTTTTTGCAGTGCAAACCAGACATGAATTATGATTAGACCCAGAAGTTTTCGGGTTTTATTTTTTTCCAAATTCGGGGGGTAAAATTCAGGTCAATCACTTGATGTCGAAAATTCATGCAAATTCGTGCGGAAAAATTACCATCAGACTGAATTTGGGGATAAATCGGGCTCTGTTGTCGAACAACAGCCTATCCAGAGTATCAGACGTTGAGATCAACCGTGTATTTTGTGAAAACTTAGTATGTCTTTGCCGTGAGGCGCCTAGCTTAGGTGCAGTTTTGCGGGTAGAAATCGGGTTTAACCCTAAACTGATGAACTTCGATTCAGGGTGCAAATTCGGGGAAAAATCGGGTTTAACCCTAAAACTTCAGGGTCTAATTATGATATTTAACCAGTGTATTTCTTCTCGTGCATAACTACAGCCTGAAATTTAGGGGTTTAACCCGATTCTTCCTCGAGGTTGCACCCCGAATTGAAGGGTTGCCTCTTTAGGGTGAAACCCAATTTGTAAATGGCAAACTGAGACCTCACCGAGACATCTGTAACACTGCACACTAACTTGTTTGGCAGCAAAGGCAGTTACATCCCCATATGCACCAAACCAGTTCAGTTTAAGTAACTGAGCCCAATTTCTCCCCAAATTTAGCGTAGTGGAAGTTTTTCCACACGAATTTGTACAAATTTAGAGCACATGTTTATGGCTCTATGCGTAACATGTGTCACGTAATAATATCTAAAAGTGATTAAACCCCAGTGCTGGGTAAAAAAGGTTAAAGCACGGACAAGAAATAACTTTTACGTGTTTATCCTTTTTTACCCAGAACTGAGGTTTTATTGCTTTTAAATGGATCACCAACCTGCCCATATTTGAACGTCATTCAACATTATAATACACACACAGTAAACGAGAAGCAGAGTACAAGCAGGTATAATTGCTTCTGGGCAAAAGGACAGTTTAAAAATCTCAGCTAATTAAATAATTAATCAATAAGAAGAGTTCCAGAAAGGGCTACCTCATCGTCTCTTTTGGAGGAGGCGGTGGTAACGGCGTCGCGTCCGACCACGACCCTTTACTGGCCAAGCTTCGCGCAACTGCAGGGATCAAATATTAATCAATTAATTACTGCGGGATAACACTGACTGCACTGTGACCACACCACGAGATATTTGTCACCTTGCATCGCCTTAGTGGCCGTGTCGACCAGCGTCGGCCAGTCCAAATTTCTTCCCTCTGGCACCGGCACCATTGGCTGGGGCGCCCTCGCGGGGGGCTTCAACTTGCTCAGAACTTTGTCCGAGGTCACACGGGGCGATAGCCTGGAGCGAGGTATTTGTTATTAATCTACGACGTCAATTAATGACCCTACGAACCGCACCTTTCGTCGCGTGTCATTCTCCGTTCGGGTGGAGCAGGGGAGGAAGGTTCGGACGCCACGACCTGCGCGGGTTGCGCCTTGGTCAGGATGACGTCCCCATTATCCGAGGGATCTCGCAACGTCCTCGACGTTCGTTCGAGAGAAGAGTAGGGAGTGGAAAGGCACGTGTGACAGCTTCCGCTTTCAGATGGCACTGACGTCGGCTCCTGAAGAAAAAAAAAAAAAAAGCGTTAATACGGCGATGAGAACGGAGACTTTAATGATCAACGCTCGTTTCCATGGCTTCCGAAGCACAGCAGAGTTTCCAGAAGATGCTGCTGTACCAAAGTTTCAAGAGTTGATGTACCATCTTAATCAATGCACATACTAACAAGGCCTAACTAAGGCCCTGTTATCGAAAATAGTACGTGTCCAATTAGCCATCGTCAGACAAAAAAAAAACGTAGCGTTAAGATGTGTAACATCAGCTGAGATCACGGCTAATGAATACAGTATTAACATTTATCGCATCCTGTTAACAAACAATCGCTACAAACATCATGTGTGATATACTTTATATATTTAATCACCGAACATAACGTGTCAGCAACGTCAGACAGCATGTGGTCAGTGTTGCTGCAAGTCAGCTTCACCTATAGCTTTGGAACCTGGTTTTTAAAAATGTCCCAAAAACCACCTTCCGTAAGTTTCCGAGAAAATCGTAATATATCCCCCCTTACGTTGCCAATTTCACACACACACACACACACAAAAAAAAACAGATTTTGCAATATGAAATAGATGCCGATAAATGCCCACCGAATTTCCATAAAAATAAATGCTAAAAGCCCTACCCGTAGCATGCGTGCACACAACTGATAAGAGTCGTCACCTACCTCGCTGTCACTGTCCAAGTACTCGGGGCTGATAAGCTTCAGGAGGTCTTCCTGAAGTGTCGACCCCGTAGAACCTCCACTCCCCGTGCTACTACTCCCAGCTTTGATGGAGGACGGTGGCCTAGATGAAGCAGACGAGCACACGGCGACACGCAGACGGCCGGGCCTGTTGCTCGGTTCGCAAGCGGTGGTGGCTCTCCTGGAGACCAGAAAATATATTTCTCTTATTTTAAGGGGTGGGGGGAAAGAGAAAACAAACAAACAGGATACCAAGGAAATCATAAGGGAAGAAGCTAGAAGAAAAGCTGGGAGAGAAATGGGGGAAAGCAAAGGACTTGTAAAGAGTGGGAGCAGCCATCACAGAAAAAGCCATGGCCCTTCAGTGTTGCCTGTGCATTTCTCATATCCGATCCAATCCAACACAATCCATGCGTCTCTGTCTGGGCTGTGTATACGAAGTGTTTCCTATCATCGGGTATGCTCGGATTGCTTACTGCACAGGAAGGGGTATTTTACCGCGCGAACCGTCTGCTGTAACATGTGAGTACGGAGCTTGTAGGAGATACCGTTCATAACGTAAGTTAGGGCTCATTAGTAGAGCCTGAAGTTCTAGGGTTTAACCCGTTTCTTCCCCGAATTTGCACCCCGAATTGAAGGTTGCCTCTTTAGGGTGAAACCCGATTTTTCCCCGGCAAATTGCCCTCACTGGGATGTCTGTAAGAATGCACTAACTTACTTGTTTGGCAGAAAAATGCCAGTTACATCACCGTTTGCACCAAACCGCTCCAGTTACTGAGCCAGATTTTTTTCCCCGAATTTAGCATACCGGAAGTTTTTTCACCCGAATTTGCATGAATTTAGTGCACATGTTTATTTACCCGATTTTTGCCTCCCGAATGTAGGAAAAAATATTCCCCGAAAACTTCAGGCTCTACTCATTATCTATCACGGCTGCTCAGTTACTGAGATGTGCCTTTTCATCACTTTGGTTTCTAAGATCCTATTTAATGCATCTTATTAATTAATATATAATGGATCTCATTTACCGTGCAGACGCCCGAGGGCTGTTGTTCTGGCTCGATCCGAGATCCGAACGGTAGCTGCAGCTACGGGGAGGAGTGCTGCGGTGGCTCCCGCAAGAAAGTTCGTCTGCCAACGCAATCGGGTGAGGTTTCAGACAAACCGTCCGGAAAACTAAATTATTCGCACTCTCATCACCTGCACTGCTTGTGCCGAGCTGCCAGTCGCTGGAACTGTCCGACTGGTAGTCCGAGCTGAGAAGGTGGGTCGATTTTTCCAAACCTTTCACCAAGTCTCTCGGCAATGACGGAGACCTGCCGTTCAGCTCGCTTTGGCTTTTTATCTGCAAACGTCAGAAAATATCATAAATGCAACACTGATTTATCAATTCAAGATATCCAAAACCGGTTTATGGACAGAGCATTGTATATTATGCTGTATTTCCATCATCACCACTTTATTATTATTGTTTATTATTTATTTACGTCAAGAGCCCTTCGGGCAATGGAGGGGTAAAAATTAACTTTTCGTACATAATTAATACAACACGATAAAAACGAAATACAAGGCAATACATATTAAACAGTACAATAAATGATGGTTCAAGATAATATATGCTTGCGATCTGAAATTTTCTTTGTCGCATTTAGTGACACTTTAATGAGCTTGCTAAAGCACAAACACCGGAATGCAAGCATATCACCAGATTTCACACTGTTTGTGCGTCTACGTCCGTGCCTCTTTCACGTTTGTTAATTAAAACACATAAAACTTAAAAGCACAAGGGTCTACTTTTACATAGGGCGTGACTTTCAAGGGTTATACCCGATTACGCCTGATATTTACCTAACACATAATTCTGGAAACACTGTTATGAAAAGATAAATATGCTCGTACGAGTTGTCAACACAGAGGCCCTGCTGCCACTTAGATGCATGGACTCAATGTTAATACTCTGTGTCTACTGGCGTCTTAAGCCGAGTAAATGGAAGATTTACGCCTAATTCAGTACAATTCAATTGAAGTGGATTGAATTTGGTTCAGTTCAACCCATATTATACCAGAGTTACACTGCAAAAAAATATAACCCTGAAAGACCTCTTTTTTTTTCCTTTCTTATTTTTTAAATATTTTTTTGTCCGTCCTAACACCGTACTATGAAGACGCCTGAGAACATCTTAGAATACACATATTTACTTCATTCACTTCCTGTGTTTTCTCTAATCTAAGACTACTTTTTTTTTTCATAAATTCTGCGTTTGAAAATCGGGGATCCTTTTTTTCCTTTCTCATTTTTTTAATTTCTTTAGATAAACGATACCCCCCCCAAAAAAAAGACAGGCCCGACTTAATTATACATTATGCCAAAAGTTCGATAGGGTCAACCCGCGATAGGGTGCCCGCGAAATGCAAAACTTGTTACAAACCTGTGCAGAGAAATTCTCGACTGCCTGCAGCACCCTTCCGCTGTAGCCGAACGGCATCGAGCCCAGGTGATGATGATGGTGATGATGATGACTTGACGAAGAAAGCTGTGCCAGAGACAGCTCACTCCTCGACGCCACCAACGAGCCGACGTGCATGAGGGGCGTGTTGTCAGGCAGGCCGTTCCCTAGATGCACCCCTAGCGGAGGCAGCGACGAGGGGCTCTCCGGGGTCCTGTACCCACTGCTGCTCCCTCCCCCGGGCGGCGTGCGAGATGCTCGAGCGGGCACGGGAGGTGGGGACTGGTGGGACCGGTTTGATGGCGTCCGGCGATTTTGCTGGTGGGCGAAATGTGCAACAGTGTAAAACAACGGCTGTGTATACCTGCTGTGTGCAAACATGTGTGCTTTTTAATGTGATAAATAGGCTTCCGAGTTTCTGTATTTATCCGATAAAGTCCCTCCGATGTTTTTTTATTTTTAGCAAAAAATTGAATTTATCAGATAAACTCCCATTTTTCCAACGTCCACGCGGCGGCCTGACGGTTTTTCCCGTCTCCTTCTTCCTTTGTCCCCCCTTCTTAAACACCCGCTTTGCGACTTCAAACTGATCCACAAAAAAATATTAAAAAATAAAACAGGTAAGAAGTGGTAGCCTTCTTCTGGGGCTTCTTTTGCTTGCATTGTCTCTGCGATGACTGCTCCGAAATACTCCGAAATCGGCTCCGCTTATTTTTCAAATTTTTAAATCTTCCAAGAAACTCGGAATTTTCCAAAATGGAAACTCCGGAAACTCTAAATTAGCGCAGAAAAATGGTGCGAGACACAAGATTTCGGCAGTGTAACTTACATCCGTCCTGCTGTCGTAAGGCCTCCCCTGTAGGTTTTGACACTTTGCTTGAGACTCACTCCTGGAAATGGGAAATTTCTGCAATTTAGTCACACGAGAGACTCACGCTGACTACGTGAATGAAGTAAGTCTGCGTATTCTAAAATGTGTTCAGGTGAGGCCATAGTACGGTGTTACGACGAACAGAAGGGAAACAGAAAAAGTGGAATGCAGGGCACACGCTGTACCACAAAAAATATTGTTTTAGCACCATACCTTGCAGAAAACTGTGAGTACGATGGCACCTGCTGGCCAGCAGCAGCGTGACTGCGCACTGATGTTCCCTCTGTCGAGTCGAAGTTTCCAACGTTTTCGTAGTCTCCCATACCTGCAGCCAGGTAACTGCAGTTGTGAAGGTTGCAGCCCCTGCGGAAGGATCGCAATATAAGTACACACGGACAAGAACGAGCCTGCTCAGTGTGGGTCGCGTTAGGTTCGCGCGATATTGTACCATTTAATAAGGGGACACTGCACTACTTCAATTTCAATGCAGTTTAGTTACAGTAGAATCAGGATAAGATTGATTACTTCAGTAACCTAATGCTTTCATAACCAATATATAATAAATGTAGCAATAATAATATTTCTGACCATGATAAAAATACTACAGTGATAATCAGCAATAAACTAGTTTTGCACTGCAACGTTATTCTTAATTTGCTACAACTGCACTACATGAAGAACTTTGCTATATCAACTATGGAGACACGGCCCCATTCACAAATGCATCATCCCCCCCCCCAAGAAAAGCTCCTCTGTATCCAGTACTTGACCATATGCAAACTTAGCAAACGGTGTACACATTTTACGATGATCTTATCAGTAGAGCCTGAATTTTGTGGGAAATATTTTTTTCTAAATTCGGGGAGTACAAATCGGGTAAATCGACGTGTGCTCTAAATTCATGCGGAAAAATTTCCAGGGCGCAAAATTCGGGGAGAAATCAGGCTCACTTACTCTAACTACTGGTTTGGTGCAAACTGCGATGTAACTGCATTAGCTGCCAAACAAGTTAATATGCATTCCTACAGACATCTCAGCGAGGGCAATTTGCTGGGTAAAAATCTGGTTTCACCCTAATGAGGCACCCTTCAATTTGGGGTGCAACCTTGAGGAAGAATCGGGTTAAACCCCCTAAATTTCAGGCTGTAGTTATGCACGAGAAGAAATACACTGGTTAAATATCATAATTAGGGCCTGACTTTTTAGGGTTAAACCCGTATCCGCCTGATATTTACCCCCCAGATGAAATCTGTAAAATTCGGGTTTAACCCGAATCTACCCGAAAACATCCGGGTCGCGTGGCACACTCATAAGCGTGCATTAAAATAAAGTTTGATAACATTGCTAAACATTAGTCCCATGTTAAGACAAATTTTTATTAAACAAAAAAAAAAAATCACCCGAATTCCTGACGACAGAATATGCCGTAACGGGATTTAACCCGAATACACCCGAATTTTCAAACGAAAAATATCACCCGATATTTACCCCCCGAATTTGGGCAAAAATAAAACCCGAAAAAGTCAGGCCCTAATCATAATTCATGTCTGGTTTGCACTGCAAAAAAAAAAAAAAAGAGGGTTTTAAACACCAAAGCTTCGATCTCTACTTATCAGCCAAGCATGACACAGAGACAGAGTTTCAACAATCCCCAATGCCACATAACACCCTACCTTCTGGGCGAGCCATCCTTGTGCGGTGGAACGACCGTCACACTAACTGTCATGGACGTCTTCAGGAGGTCCACCATCTGGTCATAGTTCAGCGTGGCAACTGCTACCTTGCAGATCTGCCAGGAAGACATCAAATGTCTAAACACGCCCTTCCCGAGCTCCCGCAGGCGCGGATAAGGATCGGGTGGGAGACACAAACCTCGACCAGGCGACACCCCTTCCGTAATCCCGACTTCCAGGCGAAGCCGTAATTCTCAACTTCCGTCACGATGCCCTCGAACTGAACGTGAAATCCCAGCTGGCCCAAACTGTTGCGCCTCAAGATCAGTTCTTGCGTCTGTTTAAAAAGAACAAAAGAGAGAGAGAGAGAGCATTGAGGTCACAGTGATTTAAGAACCATCGCGAAAACTCACCTCGCACGCGCTCGTCACACAACTTAATCTCGAGACAATCTCCTGAATCTCGTCCACTTCTGGGTCTTTCGTCTTCAGCACAATGCATTCTCCTTGGTGGTAGAACAGCTTTAGGCTTTTGAGTGAAAGAACACAGAATGTAATTATTATTCGCGTTACAATGGTCATTATTATGAATATAATTAATTGGATTAACGAGCCATTTTGTGCTGCAACAGTAGGCTTTTGTCAATTTGCCCTTGAAGGAACCAGACGTTCAAGTCAAATTATAACTGAACAGAATTACCGTAAATGTATTTTTATTCGCGAGCTATTAATCTTTGCGAATTTTGCGACCGCTAAAAAATCGCAAAAAATTCCTCTCAAAACACAGCATGATGTTTATTCAATGAAAGGAAACAGCTCTAGAATCGCAAAATTAAATACTCGCGAATAACTTCGCAAATGAGTGAATGCACGATTTGCGAAAATTAATACATCTCAAATAAAAATAACGTAAACAACAAGATTTGGCCGAGGCAGACCACACTTAGGTTGCACCCTTAGTTGTTGCATTCGTCAAATAAAAATACGTTTACAGTATTCAAAAATCAAGTTTAAAAAAACAGCATGAAGACAGTACGAGGGAGGGCCCCGTTTATGTGACGAAGCAGTGCTGTTTACGCTTAGAAGTTGTGCCCAAAGGCATGTTCCAAGTAATGCCAGAAAGTTTGAAGAGTGCAAAAACATCAAATTACTTATAAATCAAGTTCAGGAAAAAAAATCTACTGCAATGTACTGGCAATGCTAAGACAGCTGGCATTTCTCACGCCGAGCTAACGTTCCTCCGTTACCTTCCAGAGTGTGACGACCAGCCGACAACGGACGACGTCGGGCAGCCAAAAACCAGTTCCCTCGTGGACTCTTCGAGCAGCACCAGGGACTCGGCCGAGATGCCCAGGATGCAGTCACAAACTGAGGACTGGCCGTGATCTTCCACCTGCAAGGAGACGAGGCGAGTTAGAAAACGAAACATGATGACTGAAAATTTCTTAACACTACAGTAGACTTCCGTTAATACGACTTCCGATAATTCGATTTTCCGCTTAATTCGATCGAATTCGAAGGTCCCGTCAAATGCCCGTATGCCTCTATTGATAAAAAAGTTCGTTATTTCGAACGTGAAATCAGTGCACATCGTGTAATTCGATCGCGTCCGCGAACCGCGTACCAGGCATCCGCGTCGCCCGCAACGCACATACAAGATAAAGTTCGCCCTTGTGCACCGAACGCTATCGTATTTGCGTACATAAGCGATAGCGTTTGTGGTTCTGTGCACGCGCAAAACATAGAGCTTCGCGCATTGTGCAGAACCACCACGCATCTCTTGCGTACGCAAAGCCAATGGCGTACGATGCACTAAAACTCAATTCATTTGGTGGTGGTGGGTAGTGGTTCGTGCCGGGCGAGGTGGAAACGTCTCTTTCTCGTTTTTGCTTTCCGTTTATTGTTCTACGTTTCACCGGGCTTTCGTTCGGGAACTGTTCGTGCAACAAGAGTCCGATACACAACGTGCGCTCGACGAGTTTCAAATTTCGATGACTTCGTGGAAGTGGACATCGTCGTCGTCAGACGTGTCCTGCCCGGGCAAGATGGCGGAAGCGAAACTGAAGACGATATCGCCGAGCGCATTCAGTGGGTGGGTGCGTGCACGCACGCACACTGCGAGCTTTCCGCGAAATCGTCTACAGTTTCGCTTCCGCCATCTTGCGCGGGCAGGACACGCCTGGCACCGATGTTGTAGCGCGCGCGAGAGCGCTCTATGTGCAATGTGTCGAGATGCGCGTTTCAAGCGTGAGCGACAGCAGAGGAATGCACAAAGGTGACATTGACCTCTACAATTTCTCTGCCTATTCTTTAATTCGACCTTCGGATAATTCGATCAAATTTCGAGTTCCCGTCAGGGTCGAATTAACGGAAGTTTACTGTATATTTAAAACTCGAGACCATTCTCTCACCTGTACTTGCCACGCAATTGCTCCCTGCACGAAGGCATCGGGAATGAACCGCGGCCGGTTGCGCTCCTTCTTCTTGATGCCGAAATTTAAAATGGCTGTAGTGAAGTAACACGATACGATATTATTATTATCGGTGTCAGCATCGTACTGGATTGAGACAAACTAGCCTGAGAGCTATGATGCACTGTGTATGTGTGGAATAAATTAGTGTAGACAACAACAAGTGAATAATAAACAAAAAAATAATATAAAGTAATAAGTGAATACAATATATAATAACTAGAGCCTGAAGTTTTAGGGTTTAACCCAATTCTTCCCCGAATTTGCACCCCGAATTAAAGGTTGCCTTTTTATGGTGAAACCCGATTTTTACCCAGCAAATTGCCCTCACTGAAACGTCCGTAGCAATGCACACTAGCTTGTATAGCAGGAAACACAAATTACATCACCGTTTGTACCAAACCAGTGCAGTTCGTTAGAGTAATAGAGCCCGATTTCTCCCCAAATTTAACGTATTGGAAGTTTTTCGACCCGGATTCACATGAATTTATAGCACATTTTTATTCCCCCGATTTTTACCCTCCGAATTTAGAAAAAAATATTTCCCGAAAGCTTCAGGCTCAAATAGTAACAGTATAATGCAAAATTGTAGAGGAGGATGTAAGTAACAAATAATTAAGAGAAATCAAAACAATAGTGTGAAATAGGAATAAATACATAAATAAAACACCCAGAGAAAAAACAAACAATAAAAAAAATCAAGGTTTGACTGTGCTATTGTGAGTTTGTGTAACATTAACGGGCGAATGTCAAGTACGGTTCCCCCCGTCCTGTAACTCCAAGAGCAGAAATCCTTCTAATTATCCTTTTCAGATACAACACAATCTTCAAGGACTTACAGAACTTTGGCCCGGATTCTAGCGTAGTATTGGTGGAGTAGTTATTCGCCAGGTCCTTCAGATACTCCTGCCTCGTCCGCTGTGCCATGGTTGCAAACTTTTCGGACCGGTGGGCAGCGTTTTCGGCATTAATTACTGCGAAATGAGCGACATTCACCTTAGGCATGCACCGAAGTTGACGTCCGCAAGTCCTGATGCAACGGTATCGTTTTTCTTGGACGTACCTTTGGCTAAGATGAATTCGGTGAACTTTTTGGACTTTGGAAAAGGCGGACCATCCGGAATGGGCGGGCCGAATGCGGGGACTTCTTTGGAACGGCTCACAGCCACGCTGCGAGACGCACCAAAATAAATAAGGTTATATCTCGAGTGACAATCTGTGAAACACAACTTCTGTTCACATAGCTATACATACATACAAGTTACATTGTAGTCACTGTAATAGAGATGCTATAAGATCCCAGCTTGTTAGAACGCGATCAGCTTTCAGACATCCAAGACATCCAGTTGTTGCTCTATATTGTATTATTCTAGATTATTACAGTGAACCCTCGTTAATATGACCGCGTCCGTTCCCGCAGATTTTGGTCATAAAGCGAATTGTCATAATAACGAGAAAGCGGTCCAGTGGGGACCAGAGGGCATGCACGGCAGAACAAAACGTACGCATGATGCTGTACAACAATTTATTTAATTAAAAAAGTCTGTCAGCAATGACTGCTTGGAGTAGCTTGCAGTGATCAGCTTTTCTAACTGTACAAGAGTATTATTGATCACGCAAACATTATTAATGTCATTGTGTTGCTCAAAAAACAATAAGGCAACCTTCAGTGCTTCACTGCTTTAGCAATCCGAGAAGAGGTATGAGTAATCTTGAGGACAACAACGCCTCGAGTCACCCTAATCCTTTGCACCCCACTTTAACTGTGTCACTTTGTTCCTGAGAAACTTAAGCAGCCACTCAAAGGGGTGCGTGACGCGGTCATAATAACGGGAGGATAATATGTGTCTTTGACCCCAGCTGTGCCCAAAAATCTCGGTCATAGTCCGATAAGCGGAATGTCATACTAACGGGATGGATTTACATGGGGAAAAAACCGTTCCCCACGAATTCGGTCATAAAGCGTGAATGTCAGATTAACGGGGGTCATACTAACGAGGGTTCACTGTATATAAGTTCTATGCTACAGGGTCTCTACTAGCTCGTGCTACTGACCCTGTATCATAAAACTCTTGACTTGTGTGTGCACAATAAAACATAGTATAAATTTCAGGTATAACATACTATATACAGTGAACCCTCGTTAATATGACCCCCGATAATCTGACATACGCGCTTTACGACCGTACTCCTGGGGAACAATGCAGTGAAACCTCTGCAAATTCCCCCCCGTTAATATGACAATTCCGCATTATGACCAAAATTTTCGGGAACGACCAGGGTCATAATAACGAGGGTTCACTGTAGCTCCTGTTATGTTTTGTGTGCTTACTAACATGCAGAACCTCATGTACAACACATCCGGATGTGACATACCATTAGCCACAGCAGAACAAATTTAAAGGCAATTTAACGGACTTTTGTGGTGCCAAAGTCAGACGGTTCAGTTCTACTTTGAGCAGTGCAGAAACAATAGTGTCTAGCAACATTCTATACAAACAGATTGATAGCTAGTTCGAGCAAAGCTCCTAACAGGTCATTTAAAATTTTTTTTTGTGTGTGTGTGTGCCTTTTTATTTTCGTGTGTACTGTGACACAAATGAGGCCCCCCTCAAGCCAAAAACAAAGTGTGATGCAGCTGTGCATTTTTAAAATTGCCTAACTTCTGCCCCTCTAATGCTCATATTGAATACTACATACTCTTTCTGCTATATTATGAGGGTCCGTTTCATCCGAGCTTCAACAGTACACATAATACTGCTGCTGTAGTCATACTATGCATACTACCATACTTGCTCGCGTATAAGACGCACACTTTGTAGCCAAAAAACAATGTGCCATTGAGGAGGTGCGTTCAATAGGCAGGGGGAAAACTAGGAAGCCAACCCTTAAGGTACGCTTAGCTCCCGCTTTATTCCGAGATATCCGCCGTGACCTCCACGGAATCGAACGTCGCGATTCTCCCACATCAAATGGCCTTCCGTTCTGTCAAGCGTGGACGAAATACCCCTCGATGTCAGTCGCATTCGTCACTCTGGTGTCAGGTTGGAGCAGGTTGGTGGCAGGTACGAGCGGCCGTGCTTCATGTGCGGGGAACAAAAAACTCCCAACATTTCAGCGCTCAAGTTGGGGTGCATTCGATACGAGAGTGTGTCCAATGGGCGAATAAATACGGTAGTCACTGCAACCTCAACTGTGCTTTACCTGTATCTCGTATTCTCTGTACAGGGATCAATGGCACGGACGACGATGAAGACGTGTTGGAAATGTGATCTGATGTTCTTTGGAGTGAAGGGCTGCGCGTCTGGCTCTTGGAACACGATGGTGACGATGTCGTTGCCAATGTGCCGCTTGCGCAGGAGCTGGAAGACGACAGAATGAAGCGCAAGAAAATTACTGATCGTCTGCCAAAATTTGATTTCTCCGAAACATACCTGCTGCTTGTTGCTCGGAGTGTAGGGTAAGAGCGTTGATACGTGAAACATGACCTCGCAGTCTTCAAACCTCGAGTACACGGAATACAGTCCTGTCGTATCAGCTGTTAAGAACAAAAAAAAAAAAAGGAACACACGAGCGTTGGTAAACTTCACAGTGCAGCAAAGATACCGTTACGTGCAACTTACTCTTGTTGTCGAGGCCTGCCCTGTAGTTCTCGAAGCCTTTTAGTCGCACCTTGTGGCCCAGCATCTCGAGGAACTCTTCGAATGCGGGCCCGGACATTTCTGAACGGAGACGCGAGACTCAGAGAAGTTCTGTCGCGCACAACTGACGATAGAGGAGAAAGATTTCGACGACGTTCTCACCGTTGTTGTACATTTCCTCCTCTGTTGCTTGTCCCGCTTTGCAGTACATTACTCCAACCTTGTACGTTTTCATCAGCTGCGGCAGACATGGAAACAAATGTGAAATATTGTGTGTTTGTTTGCTATTGTAAATTTACATATAAACATGTACCATGAAAGGGATGTGCCGAAAATATTTGGGCCATGGTGCTCTAGTGCTACTTCAACAATGTTTCTGAGTAAACACCTGGGTACTGTACCTGAGGATTACAGTAAAACAGCACTTGAACGAACTATTCAGATGAACAAACTTTACTAGAACCGCCCGCCAGAACGCTATTGTAGCCACTGCAAATAATTTCCAGCTCAACGAATCCCAGTGCGGCACAAATTTCAGTTCTACGTATCTTTTCTACGGCCCCACCGCGTGTCTCTTGATTGATCGTGGCCGCCGCCATGTTGGCTTTGGACTAGAACTTGATTAGCACGCTAAATTTGAGTCGTAGCCATAGCCACAGCCAGAATGCAGTCACATGCAGCGGAACGGCGCGCAACAGACGTTTCCGTTCTTTCGTCGTTTTTGTGATGCGTGTGTTTTCAGGCCTTTTGTTTTTCCCAGCAAAATATGTGCCTTACACGACCAAGTCCGTCATTAGACGAGAGAGAAAGTTTTACGAGGTTGGAACTCCAGAAAGTGCGAAGCAGACACTGTGAAACAACACCACGATCTGCTTATCGATGCGAAAGCGATGGTATCTCCTAAGTACCAGATATCTAAGTGCACTTGCGAATAATGCAAAATAAATGCCGTTAAATATCATAAAAGCGTCACAGTTTTATTTTAATTCGTGACAGCAAGCTGCACTGTACTCACTTCAGTTTAGTGAACCTCCACTTAAGCGAACTCTTTCTTGATATCCCCTAAAGTTTCTTCGACGTTTCGCTGTATTTAAATAATGTATTGTGGCTCAAGTACTGGTTTCTTGCAACTTCACGAGAAGTATTCAGTCACTAATCACAAATGATTATCCTACTAGACACTCAATGAAAATTACAGTGGCTCTGCTAGCTGCTTCGAGAAAATTGCAGCAGTACACACTGTCTGGGTATTCATAGAAAACTATGCAGTACTTGCTAGACGATTACCTAACCTTTCGGGGTACTTTGTGGGTACTCGAAAGTTGTATGCCATACTTACACCCTGCTCGTCGAGCTTCATGAGTTGCTCCTCCGTCTGCGTGCCCTGAATTCCGAGCCTGAGGCAAGACGTCTGGAATTCTGGAGCGACGTACTCCAGGACCTCTCGCACGGGGAGGGAACCGCGGCTCGAGGAGCTCCGAGCCGACGGGAGGTTTGGGATGGCTTCTTCGAGGATTGTACCTCGTAAAACTGCAAGCTGTGTCGCGAAAAGGAAAGTCGCATCAACGAGCTCCGATCAACCTCTCTACCGCTTCTACTCACTTCACTGGTGCGAACAACCAGCCTGTACTGATACTGTGACTGCTGGTTGAGGGAATTTGTGGAGGATGATGTGCTGTTTGACGACCCCTCTGCATCGTCCATCTTTTCTCTCCTGATGCTGACTGCGACGGGTCCCAAGTGCTCATCGATGCCAAACCAGTTCTGATGCTCTGTGGGGGCAAGAACATCGTGAGTAAAGTTTGTCCAGAGTCGTGTGCGTACGAAAAAAGGCACAGAACATCAGAGTTGAAGGTGTTGTGACCCTTTTCATAAATGTGGTTCATTATATGATACACCCATTGTCTGCATGAAAGAGTATTGAGGAAAAAGGAATTATTTTTTCTATGTGTCGCACTCCGCAAGCTATAGACCTTCGAACATGCATGTACGTCAAGCTCGGACATGAGAGGAGCAAAAGATACAGCCATTCTCATTGGCAGTCACAGGCATGTCTTGCATGTCTTGCATGTAGTGATGAAAAATTTTGAAATTTTCGATATCAATAAATATCTACACCATAAAAAAAAAAATCGATAAAATCGATATTTATATCGAAAAAAATTATCCATATACATATTGATATATATTATTACTGATTATTATTATTAAGAAACGTCGATATATCGACTTTTGAATCGTCGTCACGCCATTACTTGAACAGTTTGATAAAAGTTGCCCTTGTTATCTGTATCTTCCAGCACTTCTGTACGTGTCTTCCACGTGCATTATCGCTAAAGCACGTGATGTATCGGTAATATTGCAGGCATAAAGATATAATATATCTAGCAGCATATAATGTCCATAAGAAATGTCGATATCTTTCCACCCCTACTTGCACGGCCTCATTGGCGGAGATGGGAGCGGTGACGTCGGAGCTGGATGGGGGTTTGGTATTCGCAGTGTCATCTTTTTATACTTCTTTCACACCCCTTAGTTGTAAAACTCTGACTGCAGGTTCACATCGATGTACATATATGTAACTGACTTTCGTGCCAAGGATACCAAAGTCGCCACCGCCCCAATATCTGCACCTCAACAGTCGGAAAAGCACCCAAACGATCAACGCTTACGATTCCGCCACTCACCCTTGCCATGAAAGTAAGTCCTGTAGTACGAAGCCCCGTGGTCGACCCCTTCTATCAACGTCGACGGCCGCTGGTATGGACACGACTTCAACCTCCACCTGGCACCCTTCGTACTGCTCTCCAACACAGACAGTCCGCACGCAGACACTGGCCTGTGCAGCACCACACCACTCGTCACTGTTCCCCCAAGCTTTCCCCCCTTTGTTCCCCCCTTTCCCTGCTTCTGTGGTCTCTGACACGTCACTCGGTTCAAGCTCACTGCCCTCTCCTCTTCGCCCCCAATCTCGTTGCGGAAGAACGGACAACTCAACAGTTGCAGCGTCTCGCGGCCGTCGCCATTGTCCAACGCGCACTCCACGTCTATGTCCTCCGGCCCGCAGCACTCTGGAGTCCGGCTCAACATGGATGCTGCCGACGCCCCGGTCGTCGTGTTCCTCCGCTTGCTCAACAGGCTCGCGAGGCGGATGGACGCTTCGCTGAGGTCCGCCGTAATGCTCTGGCAGTCGTAGTGCGCAAAAGCTTTCTTCCTTAGCTTCTCCTCCACCGGATCGAGTCCGCCGTTGTCGGCGCACTTGTTGTCGCCGGAGTCGCTTCGTCCCCCGCGCAGTTTCTTGAAGATGGAGTCGTTCCCGCGGCTCCAGCCTTTCCCTCGGTCTTTAATCTCCAGCAGCTTGTGAAATTTGGTCTTCAATTTCGGACTCTGCACTTCTTCCAGCGCTCCGTTGGCCAGTGCATTGGATGCATTCTGCAAAGCTGGAGTCGGATCCACTCTGCCTCTCAGCAGCTCGTGGATCTTTGCGGGACCCGGACTTCGCTGATCTTCCTCGATCCGACGGAACTCCCTCAACATGGCAAAGAAGCTGCTGTCGCCCGGTGAACCGAGCAGGTCCAACGACGACGCGCTGCCATAGTCTCTTCGCGCAGACGCCGGATGATCCAGATCCTCGCCATGGTCCAGATCCAGACTGCTGTTACTCCGGTACAGACTTGCCTTCGTTGCCGAGCCACCATTAACCACTCCATTTCCTGTCCTCTCCACGACGACCCTGTTGTTGGACCTCTCACTGTGCGTTCGATGGGGTCGTTCCGCAAAGTGCCTCGGAGCCCGAACCCCGTGTCGAAGTTCGGAGGTGCCGAATTTGGTGAGGGGACTGGAACAGCAACCGTTGAGGTGTGTCATACTGCCACTCTTGTAGATGCGAGAGCCCTCCGGCAGACAGGATGAGTAGTACTCGACAGCCCGAACCCTGAGGACGTCAGACGTGAGGCCGGCGTCCACGGGGCCCTTGAGTAAACCCGAGGTTGCGTCCATGGTGACGTTGGGCGTGACGTCACCGGCGGTCAAGACTTTGATTGGTTATGGTGGGTTGCCTGGACAGCACCATTGGCTCACCTGGGACAAAGAGGGGGGGGAGAGAGAGAGTTTTGCTTAGAAATTGAAACATCAGTGCATTTATTCACTTGCTTTCTGTGGCATATAAAGCCACAGTTCAGGCGTATCTTACGTTTCGTTGCACAAAATGTAAACATCAATTTAATATTGCGTAACACATCCCAACAGCAGCCGCTGCCAGTTTCTGAAATGAAAGTTGACAATCAGCCAACCACAACAATTACTTACACTGACAGGCATAGATGACGCAGGGAGGGGCCTATTTCCGAAAGTGAATATGGCCAATCCAGCGCTCCCATACAGAAAAACAACCAAAAAAGAAAAGATACTGCGCAAGGCTCATCGCCAGCAGTCAATCGAAACAATAATAATGAAAAAAAAAAAGCGTGAGACAACCTGAAGCAAACATCCACCTTTTTGTACCGCATAATATTGCGTCTCCGCTCTATTTCGCAGACGACATCACGAAAGCAGAAGGCAGGTTACGAGGCTGTTGCAAGCCACGGAAAACCCGAAGCGTGCAGCCACAAACCGCCTCCGTTTCGATACTTCATTTTTTCTCTTCTACCCCCTACTCAAACCACCTTCAAACTTCAAACAGCACGGAAGCCGAATAAATTCCCTGCTCCTCCTTGCCGTCGATCTACCCCTCCCCGTTAGAACAGCTGCGCTCATTTCGCCGCCGCTTCACACATCCAGCGAACGCGTTCAACAACGCGTTGGCGGCAGGGCGTTCACCGAGGAAGTTATAGGTCAACTTCATTGACATGTCGTAAAGAAAGGCTTACGTAATACGGGAACCGAAATTAATTATGGCGCAGAGGGCAACACCTTTCAAACTCTGCGCCCTCACCTCTGCTATTCTGCTGCTGCTCGCCACGCAGTCGATGATTTCCGTGCCGACGATAAAGCATGGAATATTCGATTAGGTCAATTTATTTAACAGTAAAAGATTAAGGATTTATTATTCATACACACCCTCTACGATTTCGTATTGGTAGCAGACGACAGTTCCATGCTCCTCCGCCCGCTTACTTCGGATCAATTTAACGAGCCCATAATCAAAATACAGAAGCCGACACTGAAGATAAACAAAATACAGAAGCCGACACTGAAGATAAACAAAATACATAATGTGAAATGCCCATAATGTGAAATGCCCGGTTCTGGGCCCAACGAGTGGGATAGCACGAACACACTACTGTCCAACCCAGGATTTTTTTTTTGGGGGGGGGGGGGGGGGGGGGTGGCAAAGCGTGGAGCCGCCTCCCCTCTTTTTTTTTTTAATACCGACGCTGCGGATATTCAAAAGTCCATACTAACGCGGTATGTTGATATCCGAGTGAAATTATGACGACCTATGAATAAGGAGTGCACATTTTTTACAAGTAACCTTGAAACTCGGGGGGAGGGGTAGTATTTCGTTTGCAGGGTATTTCAGAACTTACCATTTACATACCCCGAACCCGAAGCGGTAAATTCATAATACCTACTTTATTCTTTCTGCGACCAAGCAAATTAGCGATGCTTACGACCACGAGTTTTGGAATGGGCCCTGTATTATTATCCCGCTGTGTTGAATGATATTATCGAAGTTATCGAGCAAACCTTATGGTGAAGCTCACTATACACAAGACTCTTGATAAGACATCAGTTCAAAAGGTACTGCGTCGTCTGCTAATGCTGCACACATTTGAAACTGAAGTTCCTACGAAGTTCCTAATTCCATATTTTCCGCTTCATTAGTTTTCGCCATGGCAGCGCCTTTAATTTAATCATCCCCTGCAAAACACTGTAGTGGGCTGCAGGAGCTGACAGTTGTGTCCCCTCGAGGGGTGTTATTTCGATGAGCCCTCGTATTTGTGCCCACGTTCGTCTGCGATACAATCGATCATTATCGCCAACGCAGCCGCGGTCTGCTATTTCTGAAGCCACATCTTTCTTGCCTCACAAACGAAAATAAATGTAGAAAAAAAGTGGTCTGGGGGCATCACTTCATTATCGCGGGACGTGCTTCGATCGGAAAAAGCTCGCAGACGGTCCACTTTCAATAAATAACTGTGCACATACAAGACCTCTCTGCTTTATATACTAGCACGAACACAAACAGCTCTATTCGCATCCAAACCAAGACCAAAGTATTCGCGCATATCTGTGATACAAATCTTGTGTGCTAGCATGTAGATCTGTATGTGTGATATTTAGTGAGATACAGGTGTTGTCTACACTGCTATCCGTACGCTTGTCGTCTGCATTCGTCTGGTGCGCAATCTGCGTGCATTCTAAAGATCTAACAAGGGCACCTTTCAACGTCAAATTGTTAAACTTTAGAAAAAAGAGTTGTACTGGCGTAAGTTGCGACTATACAACAAAAATAACGAAAAGGAGCCAGAAATAAAACGCAAAAGTCGGTGTCTAGATATAGACGCAGACGACGTTTCAAGATAAATCACATCCGTGCTGCATATGATGCGTTATTTCCTGCGTAACACCCTTCATCTTGACATGCAGGCACGTCTTCCTGCATTCTTCCGCTTTCAGCGACTATCTTCGTTACGAAAACAAACAGCTGCCGGTATCGGACCGGCAGCAAACCTCCTGGGAGCAATTTTGGCTCGATCCAAAAACAAAACACACACAACTTGAAGCGTTCGCTTTCATAGAAAACAAACCTTTCAATTTTAGCCGAAATCAACGCATCATCATCATCATCTGAACAGCAGTCCGACTCGTGTCATTGCGTGCGTACACATTGTCATTGCCTTATCGGCTAGTCAACCCCATTTTTCAACAAAGGAAGCCAAGCACAAACACACGGATACCTACGACAAAAAAAAAAAAAAACGATAACTGTGGCACATCGAAACAAAGCACTTCACGTACTACTTCTGTGCGGAACAATGTCACTATCAAGAGCACTCTCTCCGCTCCCTACTGGTTAACCTTTCGATGGCTAGCAGTACACGGGGTCATTACCGCATACTACTCGTTACTGTTCACGACTGAAACACACGCCGATCGGAAAGAACCCCGAAGGCATGAGGATGGTTACAAAACGCACACAGACCTGCCAACAAAATTCCTACACAGTGGACGGCGAAAACAACTTTCGCTGTCAAGTCTTTTTACATTCAAGGTTAGATTTTTTTTCTTCTCTCACACACAAATACATACGGAAGGTGACGCCTCGGTACCTGTACGCAGTCTTACGTCTGCTCGCTCACCTTTTTGCGTGTATCCGACAGTGTTATCCCATACTCAAAACGAGCGCAGCACCCGCAAATACACAAGGGTTGTTGTACCCGATCACTGGGTGACTGAGTAATACGTGCCCATACCTCACGAACAACACGCGACTCGAAGCACTCACCGCGGACACAGATACGGACAATCACCGATGAGGCATTGAGAACGCAATCAAGGCGCAAGAGTTCATGCACAACGAAATCTTGCTACAAAAATACGAGCACGAACGGAACTTCGCCCATACACGAAAAAACACGCCACGAACTCTCTCGCATACATGCATTCACTCTCGCCACGACCTCTTGAGCTATACGAACCCTCTATCCGCAAGTAGTGCCAAGCCTTTTCGTAACGCTACACCTGCAATGCAAAGTACACACTTTTTATTTTCTGTTTTCGTCAGCGTCACTGTTGTGATCGTCGTGAACTCATACTGATTACGTTCTATCAAAAGTTACAAACTATCAGACAAACAGTAAGTAAACGAAGACCCAATCGCATCGCGAACTTACTTTATTCGCGCAGCAACGCAAAGCACAGCGCACGCGCATACTAGCATAAATTTCCCGCCGTCCCGCAGGTGGCGTTTCCTGGCGGACGTTCCAAACAACCGATCCCATTTCCTGTCACGTGACATCCTGCGCAAAATACCAGCGGTACTACAACAATCGGCGAGGAGGGGGTCGATCCGTTCGTTTTCTATGCTCTTTTCTGCCTGCTGCGATCCCCCCCAAACCAGTTCTTCTATTGTCCTTTACACGCAAGCGACAGCAACTTCGTCCGTGTAACGTAAAGGGGAAATGGTGCGTCCTATTCCGGAGCAAAGTTCGCGGACACATCGTCTGCTTTTTTTGACGCGCGCGCTTTGGCGTCGTATTCTATTCAGTGGAGCACAAAACGTTTCGGAATTCGATTTTGTTAGGAGCGCTCGGTTTCACAAAAGGCTTCATAAATAATTCAAGCAATTGTTGCGTACTTTCACTTGCGTCTGAATTCATCCTTTTGAGGTTACGATGATATGCCCGATCACAGTTTCTGCCAAAGGGGGTGGAAATCTGGAACAAAGGGAAATGCGTACGGTCCAGTTTTCCTTGACTGCTCTTCGCATTTCCTTCTTTCACCTTCTTGTCCTTAGTAATTTCGTCATAACGGCACCATAATAGCAGAAACAAAGATGCGAGAGACTGGACGTTAGCAGATGCACTTCGCGTGCGGCTTTCAGCTTTCGTTATCTGCACGAAATGCTATTTTCATCTACGCGTTTCAAGCACCATTAACTTCTGTGAGATGGCATTAAGGTGCACAAGGACACAGGTGTCTGTCTCGGCTTAATTGTCCCGAATGCTGCTTGGAGGAGGAAGTTACTCGGAATGTTACAGGAAACATTATTATTCTGCTGTGCGGGTGATGTTATAAAAGAATCCAGAATTTTCCGAATCCAGGAAGGTTCTGCGAATACACAAATCTCGAATCCTTTCTTTAAAAAGAGTTTAAAAAGCCAGGGGAAGAAATCACTTCCACTGAAAAGTGCTTTCAAGTAGAATTTGATATATTTGTTTGATGAAAAAATAAATAAATAATAGTTCACTTTCATGAGAAAACATATATACTTCTTCTTAAATGTAATTTGTTTAACATGTTGTTCATCGACTACAGGAAGTACATAAACTCTCAAGTCTGAATTATTTCCATAAAACTAAGAAACGATCAAAAGCACAACCATCATACTTTTAAACTTGTAAAGAGTTCCTGCACTAACTCTTTCAGTCCAGAGCAATGTAAACAAAGTAACAAGAAAACACAGCTGAAAGTTTTAAATCAAGGGGCCCGGCGGCCAATCAGGCCGGCGGACACCGGGCTCCAATTTTAAAAAAGAAACTAACAAACGTGGTTGGTCGATTCGAAAGATTCGATTCGCCCCTTGGGGCACTGGGATTCGGGTTCCAGAATTCGGTTGGCCAATCCCCTAGTCTTTACCAACATGGTCAATAAGTAGTGTTGTTTTAATATGCTATAATATACCCGCAGAAAATAACAGCTCTTAATGCAAGAGGCGAAACAATCGTCAGTGTTTACTAACAACAACCCACATACGTAAGAAAGCTATAGAGACAGGCGTGCATTGTTTCCGAGTCACTTACAGCACGCCGTTCGAACGAAAGAAGAATAAATGCAAAAACACCAGGAGTTCGTGCCCGACAAATCCCCCTCCCATAATTCCTCCCACAAGGGAGCTCTCCATAAACATCATCTTCTCCCACGCTTTCGCCCTGCGCCCCCGAGACTAATTGCAGCCCATAAGACATTCTTTTCTTCGTGCATTCTTCAGTTATCGCATTTGTGCTGGGAGATAATCGTTCCCCGCGGCATGTCGTTCAGCCCCTTCGATATGGAATTCTCTCCGTCCCATGCGTCCCATGGCCCACCTATGGGAGCTATTTCTGGCGGTTTAGTGCCGGGGAAAGTTTGCAACAATGGGAGTGATTTCGTGTCGTCTGCTCGCTGTAATACCAGACTACGTTGTGGACGTCTTATTTTCTTTTACATGCGTGTTTCTTCTTCTATTTTTTTCTTCTTTGTTCTATTTTTGGAGATTCATTTGAGCATGTGGCTACTTCCCCTAAATGGACTGGTTGTTTACCGGATGCCTGAAGGAAAGAATACAGATCAAAAGCTAGTTGAAGTGTTGCTGTAAATATAGTTCACTATCGGATAAGCGACGATACAACGTATTGTTTCTGAGCTATCGCTTGGAATTTTATCGGGGAGAAATATGCGGAACTAAGCTTCTCAACAGCGTGCTTTTTGTAGCATTTTTGTGGTTTGTTTCGCATGTTTGACGAATTATAGTAAGGCATTCTCACATACTCCCGTACCTGGATCTGTTGCAAATTACGTATGAGCATTCGCGAGAGCAAAGTATTGCGAATAAAATGTATCACTGCTCCCTATAATCCCTACAATCCTTGCTCTTTGCAAAACTGTGTACGGAACATTGTGCCACCTGTGTTCGGAACGTCAAGTGAATGCATCTGAGAAAGTCGAAAAACAGGGACAGAAGTAAACGCAACACTGAAACCGAAACTCCATGATAGGCAAGCCTGAGCGATGGGCAAGACACGTAAACAAACACAAACACGTGTTTGTGTTTGTTTACGTGTCTTGCCCATCGCTCAGGCTTGCCTATCATGGAATTTATCCACCAGCAAGCCTGGATTTTTGGCCATTCTGTCAATGAAACCGAAACATTTCCATACCGCCATACTGCTGACGTCAGCAAAATGGCGGTGGGGAAATAATTATTTCTGGAGAGTCCGAAAGACAGGGAGTGTAAAATTCATTTAAAGAGCCACTAAAGACAGTTTTATGTTGTGCTAAAAGTCAGCCTCGATCAAATACCAAGTAAATAACAAAATACAAAATGCAGGAATCCGCAGAACTTCCTGGGTGACGTCACCGCGAGCCATTCCGGTCTCCGCTGTCCGACCCACGTTGGAAGACTGCCAGCGGCTGTGGCGTGGAGACGGAAATCCAGTTTGGAGGAGCAATGTCGCCAGAATAATGGCAGAGTGCGCAAACCATATGGCGCCGCACGTCTCAAATCAATCTCGAAATTAATTTTAAGATACTCCCGCGCCACACGGTGGAAGAATATATTTTGAGAGAATACCAGTGCTATAGGCACGCAATGGCACTTTAACAACTGCCCTCACTGCTACAGGCGACCGCGCCTGTCACCCGCTGACGGTTGATGGCTATTTGGAGCAAGACCGCTGATCTTCTTCTTCGACGTCACATTGCGCCATTGTTGCCCGACTCCACCCGATGTTTTTTATATATGTCCGCACGTGCCATTGTGTGTGTCGCAAAAGTATTCGCCCATTGTTAGCGGGCCTTGATGATGATGGAACTCCATCACTGGAACCACGCCCTTCGAACTGGACAACAATGTCTGACGGCACCGTCGTGTATCGCCTTAACTTAAACAGTACGGTGCCGATGGGTAGCTGTGAACAGAGGAAATAGAGCCCTCCTTTTTATCATTGTTTCGAAGAGGTAAATTTAACGCTCAGACTTTTGGATATAGGGCATCCGCGTTTATCAGCTCCCTCTTCGAAACCATCGCCAAACGCTGCCGATTTATTCGGTGGTTTGTCGTCTGCGCAGAAAATGCAAACGCGCGCCCGTGCACAGCCGTCGTCTGCTAAAACCGCTCATAAACATGAGGACACACACACACACCAAAAAAAAAAAAAGGAAAAAGAAAGTGGCAATGACAGCGAGAAGAGGCGCCAAAGAATCCAGAAGCAAAGCCATTAAAAGTCAAATACGCGCGGCATCACACTTAGTGGCAAGAACGTTTTGGAGAGTTTCATTAAAAAAGAACAGCAAGAAAAAGTAAATCCCGTCTCGATGTTACGTAACAAATATAACTTTTATTCTTGCAATCCCTTAGGGAGCGAGAAATCTTCCTGGGAAAGCGCTCTGTCGATGGTCCAGCACGATAACCTGTCGTCTGCAACAAAAACAAACTCGTCTGCTTCGTTCGTCCGGAGGAAAAACGCCACTGTGGTCAGACTACTGATGAGACATCGGCAAAGGTCGCTGGAGACAGCGGTATCGCCTGTTTCCCATCGGCTCTGAGATAGTGATCGGTAATGAAAAGACAAAAAAAAGTGTCTCGAGAAAATGGGTTCGTGAAAGAATGGAAACGGAAGCTCATTTCCTGTGTGTTATGGAAATGAGTTCTTAGCAGACGATAATTTATGTGTTCGAGAACCAAAAGAAAGCCAATAGCAATGCAACCTATTGGCGTACAGGGTGTGGCAGTCCTAGCTTACAGTAAACACATTCCGTAGCGCCGAATTTTCGTACTTGTACCTCTACTTGCACCAGCAATGTATACATGTTCCTGTACCGATACCTTTGGTATACTGATACTGCAGGTACAAGCTGCTAGTGTTGGGGGTAACTCGTTACTGTAACTAAACTTTTTTTTTTTTTTGTAACTCATAACTAGGGTTCCTTCGGGTTTTATTTCTGGGTGAATTCGGCATATGTTTGTCAGTGTTTATTGATTTTCACGAAATCGTCGTTTTTCGATGTTTTTCCTGACGTGTACATGGTTTACCCGACAGTTATCGCCGAATAGAAATCAAAATGTCATTTCAGTGCTATGCGTCTAACGCATCTATATAAGTGCGTCTAACGGTGGCGTTTTACGACTAACGAAAAAGTAAACGGACATATTTCACAACCATCGTATTTCGGTGTGGTTTTCTCATCTGCATCAACTTGCTGAGCATGTGTGCAGCAATCTCTGTCATCGTTCCTGGGATGTCACCTTTTTATTCGGCGTTTTTCGATTAAAACCGAATAAGGCAAAATTTACCCGGCGTTCGTTTTTCGGCGTTTTTCGGTTAAAACCGAAAACGCGGAACCCTACTAACCCAACCAGACGAAAATCCTGCTGAAATCCCTGTCGATGAAATCAGTAAGCCCAGAAAGGGAAAAAAAAGAGAGTGAACACTGTGCATGTTTCGTACAGTATTATATACGTTTCATACAGTATTATATACGTATACAGAGTTACAACTACGTATTTTGCAACAGTGTGCTATAGACAGCGTCAAGAACACTGGCAACCATGTTACCGTACATTGTTCAAATTTTTTCTCTTATATTCTGGAAAGAGAGAAGCATACTTTGGTGACTGCCTTTCCAGAATATAAGAGAACAAATTTGAACAATGTACGCGGTAACATGGTTGCCAGTGTTCTCGACGCTGTCTATAGCACACTGTTGCAAAATACGCAGTTGTAGCTCTGTATACGTATATACCAAACAAGGAAAAACAGGCCTGCTGGAGGTTGTACGGGATATCCTTGCGACAGCTGCAACCAGTTATCTCGTCTCGCGCTCTTACATCTGTGGCTCCGACACATTCCTCTACTGCGAGAGGAGCAGTTTGGAATTTTACGCGTACCACGATGACATTTAGACGGGTTAAAAAAAAAAAAAAAAAAGGGCGAGATGAAGGTGACATAGTTTGTCGTCATTGTGTAGTAATATACCGGGTGTTTCAGTTAAATCCCCGGGCTAAATAATTCGCGAACGGGTGCACCAATCCACGAACTTTCTTTTTTACAAGTATCAGTCCGATACCACCTACAAGCTGCACACCGTGTGAATGAGTGGGAGGCGCTCATTATTAAAATAAAAATGCAAATGAGTTTCGTAAAAAAGCGTATCTTCTAAAGCAGGGCGCTGTCGGCATTAAAATGGGTACTACCCCTTTTGAGACCTTCAATGGACACCTTTTAGAGAAAAATCTGCCACCGAAGCGGGTCATTTGTTGCAGTAATTAATTGGTTTCGGTTTACGTATTTTTGTCGCGGCTGGTCGCGGCGCAGCGCCAAAAGGACGCTCTTTCACTCCCTTATCCATCAATAAATTACGTCCTTACATTAATGAATTACACCAATAAATTACACCAATGAAATACGCCCTTTTGCGCTTCGCCGCGACCAGCCGCGACAAAAATACGTAAACCGAAACCAATTAATTACTGCAACAAATGACCCGCTTCGGTGGCAGATTTTTCTCTAAAAGGTGTCCATTGAAGGTCTCAAAAGGGGTAGTACCCATTTTAATGCCGACAGCGCCCTGCTTTAGGAGATACGCTTTTTGACGAAACTCATTTGCATTTTTATTTTAATAATGAGCGCCTCCCACTAATTCACACGGTGTGCAGCTTGTAGGTGGTGTCGGACAGATACTTGTAAAAAAGAAAGCTAGTGGATTGGTGCACCCGTTTGCGAATTATTTAGCCCGGGGATTTAACTAAAACACCCGGTATAATGATGACGATACTTTGGCGGGGAGGGGGGGGGGAATTGTATGACACATCGATAGAGTTGAACGCAGGGAGACTGACAGTCAGTTAGATTTACGACGTATGAATTGTTAAATTGTCACATTATTCTACGTATCACGCAATTATACGAGACTTATTTCGCTATAAAACGTCCCGCATCTGTTACAAAACCAGAAGCCGAGCGAATATTTGGGCACTACACAACGGTCTCGCAACTGAGCGGCGGATAAGAGGTATCGCTGGTTCAGCACAGTTCAGCATGGAGTATAATGGTATCAGCTAGACAACGTTTCTTCTTCATCCCTTTTCATTGATCTGATTTGTCTTCGCAGTTTGCAGAGTTGAGGAAGTTTATCGACAAAAGGAACTCGTTACAAGACGAACTTCAAGTTCCTACTTTGGAAAAAATAACGAGCTACTTTCAAGTTGGGTTTGAGTTTGAATATGTACACTCTCAGAAAAAAAGAAGTAAAACGGGGAGTAATTGCAGCTTCTACTCCCCTAGTCTGCAATTACTCCCCATTTTAGTCCCCTAACCCGACATTTAGTCCCGACATTTACTCACCAGGACTGCAAATTGTCACTAAACTTCGCGAATGGTCTCCTGAATGCAACAGTCTACGTAAATATGTGCCCTTGGTCAATTTGAACGACATAAGGCTGTATAACTCAGACCAAGTAGCAATTTTCCAGCCACAGAGAGTAAAAAAGAGTTAGCGCATCTTTCTTCGCAAATTGTGCCCTAGTATGGCGCAAGATTTTATATCACTCGATATAGCACGGTTGACGGTTTCCTTCAAAGTATTTTCATGCATGCGCACCAATTATGTACCTGGGACTCTTACAACAGCGCGTGAAATGCGGTCTTCACTCTGTGACATTCATTTACTCCCGTGCATTTACTCCCGAAAGGAACTATTTTTTGTGGCAATGCAATTACTCCCCAAAAGGAGTAAAAGTACTCCTTTTTTTCTTAGAGTGTATATGGAAAAAGGGAAGTTACTTTCAAGATACTTGTTACCTATATATGTACACTTTGTAGTTCTTAACGTTTCTAAAATTGATTCAAATCTTGATGTCACAATAGGTGGTGCAAGACGTTACACTTTGGCTGCATCAAAATTGTAACGGTATTTTATATAACTGAATAAAAAGGCATATATTTATGTGCTTCGCGGCTTCTCTCGACGACTTTGCAAAATTATTCAACGGAACAGGACGCAGGCGTAGGAATTTTAGATTCTGTCGGTGGTTGTCCTCTGCGTATTGATAATATACAGCACGAATGCAGGCAAACTGGTGGATAAATTCCGCAGTTACTTTGACAACGTTCCCTATTAATGGAACGAGTTCCTCAAGAAGTTATCGGAGCCCAAAATCAGCCAGCGAGTTAGGTTATCACTCCTAGGGTTCAGCGTTCTCGGTTTTTATTTTTTGGGCGGATTCGGCGTACGTTTTTCGGTGTTTACTGATTTTAACGAAATCGCTGTATTTTCTATGTTTTTTCTGGCGTGTACACGGCTTACCCGACAGTTATCGGCGGATAGAAATCACAATGGCGCTCATTCAACATGGCGTTGTTCGCTGCGGCGGCGTTTTACGGCTAACGAAAAAGTAAACCGACATTTTTCACTACCATCCTATTTCTGTACGGTTTTCCGATGTGCATCAACAACTTGCTGGGCATGTGCAGCAATTTACGTCTGTCATCGTTCCTGGAATGTCCCCCTGTATTCGGTGTTTATCGATCAAAACCGAAAACGTTCTAGTTCTAGGGTGGGAGTGGGGTGTGTGGGTATGTGGTTGTAGAGTAAAAGCACAAACGAAATGAGTGTAAAATAAATTGTCACTAATTGACAATTGTAATGAATTGTTGTTATTAGTTCGTGGTTCCCCCTCCAAATAAACTGCTGTGAAATTCCCGCATTCTGATTGGGCGACCGTCAGTGTGGGAGAGATAACACAGGCATGGCTTATCGCGTTCGACTTTCGCCGGGATAATGCTTGCCCTCTCCCAATTTTAGGAACTGCTTCTTTTTCTACAATCACTCTGTGGGCTGGCTTTGGAACCTCCTTTCGTCGGACTGAGAGCGATTGCGGTCAAAAAGCCACCGCGCGTTATGGTCCGGTGCTCAGAAAAGCATGATGTTCGGTTATTTTTTTCGATGGGATAGCTTATGAATATCACTGTTAATTGTCATGAATTTGAGTGAATTCTGCACGCTCTTCATATTGGTGGGGTAAAAAAGTGACCTTCACTTGGCAAATTTCCGAGTTGAGTTTGCAAATATTTACATAATTAAACTTACAATACATGACAATCCCGTGAGGAGGTGGCAAAATCCTAATAAGAACAAATGCCGTTAACCGCATGATTCTAGGTGGCGTAGTTTTTTTTATTTATTATTATTATTATTATTATAATTCAATGACACGTTTTCTGGGACACCCTGTGTACACGGTGTGCTACCGCAAACTCATTACGATATATTCATAGAGACAGTTACTGTTTTTTAGTTCAACACATGGCTCGTGTAATCTAATCATTTTTCGGGGTTGCACGACGCTGTTGCAGTTTAGACTTTTGCGAGCACGAAGCCACTCTTGAAGCAACTTGAAAAACACGATTTTTTTTAAATCGTATTCTTCCATAGTTTTACGCAATCTAGAACACAACCGAGAGATAGTACCTGTTACAATGACCCGACACCATTAGTCCTTCGTCACACTTGTTGGAACACGGTAATGCAGAAACGCAAGTTCTCCATTCACACACGTACAGAAAAAAAAGCAAAAAGCAAAGAAGAATATTTAAAAAATCCCGTAAAAACCGTTCCCAATTTCGCAACTTCCCGCCGTACGTGCGAATGACGGCAAACAAACCATATCACCTCATTCGAGCTTTTCGCCACGGACAAAATAATGCCCACAATTCTCACGGTCACAAAGGTGCTACACACAACAACAATCTCCCAACTGTTGCGTGACCCAGCACTTCAAAAGCGCGCACACATACCAGATAAGGAAAAGGCTGGCAACAATGGCGCGCGCCTCCGCTAGGGGTCAGCAGTGTGTATAAGGTTGACAGCACCCTTGGCCCCGTTCGAGGGACTCACTGGGGCATGTCGGGAAGACACGGAGGCGGCCATATTTAGGACCCAGTAAATGACAGCAGCGGCCGTGTGAGTGTGTACGTGTGAGGGAGGGAGGGGGGGGTTAAATGTCATTCGAAGGAAAAAAAAAAGTCATTAGCAGAAGAGATGGAAGGAGAAATTGATAGGATGCGGAACGCTGAAGGGATGCGAGAGAGAGTCAGCAATCTATTATGGGTACAATGAGAGGCACAATGGGTACATGCGTAAAGGTTTCGTGAATGAGGACGAGTTTGTTCTCGAGGAATTCGTTTTGTATGAATTCGCTTTATACGGACGCGTCACAGGTGAGGGGCAAGGACGTATCGAATCCGAGACGAGACGAGAGCCCGGAGGGGGGGGGGGGGGACACGTCGTGCAACGGCATTTGGTAAAGTTCACACCTCGTGACATGGGTACAAGCCAGACATGTACAAAATACTGCGCAAAAGTATCTAAAATGAGATAGTAAGTACTCCACGCAAAAAGTATTTAAAGTAGAGTACAAAATGCTCAAAACTGAAAGACGTTTGAGTAGAGTACTAAATGCTCTAAGAAGTATTTAAGATACTCCTTAAAGTACTTTAGTATTAGCAGTAAGTGAAACGCGTATTGTCAACGTGGCCGTACACATGAAAGGAATAAACTTCATCCGCTATGCTTTATTACCGTATCTTTTATTTATTTGTAAGGACTCGCGTGCTAAGTGATGTTTGGGGAACTTTGGTCCCCCAAATTTCGGTGATATATTCTGACCGAAAGCTCCGTCTTCCCTCCTGTATGTCAGCTTGGATCTCTCAACTTCTAGCTCGTGTTTATTGCTTTGGTGACCGAGGAGATAAATGCCCGGGTTATCTTGTGCCTAATCCACTGGAGATTCACCTGGCAATATGAACAGGAACCGTTTTCTGACGAAGGGGGAGGGCTATTGACAAGCAAGGCCAAGATTGTACAAGATGTATTGTACAAGATGGCCAAATGCGCGAATTCCCACCGGGGGGAGATCTATTCACTCAGCAACTGAGTGAATACATCTAAGAGCTGAGCAGGCTCCTATCGACTACGTCCAAGCCCAAGCTGCCTGGATAGAGCACCAGCGCGGTATATGGCACCTTTCTTTCAAATATCCCTCCGGATAGGTTTCGACTAGCCGTGAAAAACAATGACGAGCTATCCGTTCAGCTATCCGTCATCCTCGGAATCTCCTGGGCTTCCTATACGTACCACACATGACAACTTCCTACTGACGCATGACTTGCTACAACGTCAGTCTTTCGAACAACCCAAAATTCTGATAGGAGCTGCGTGTCATTCCACTTCCTCTGAGGTTCCGGTAGTCCCGCACAACTACCCATCACAAAAAGCATACGAGCAACCCTTAGTCCCAAGCAGCACAACATCTTGGCCCAATTGTGGTCCAAACCTGGTCCCGTAATGGACCGACATTGCCCACACAGGAAGCATCCTACTGAAAGCTATCCCAAGCAGCACAACATCTTGGCCCAATATTGGGCCGACAATGTCCACACAGTGAACATCCCACTGAAAGCTATCCCACGCAGCACAAGATATAGGCCCAATATTTGTTCCAGACTTGGTCCAATATTGGGCCGACGTTGCCCACACAGGAAGCATCCCACTGAAAGCTACCCCAAGCAACACAACATATTGGCCCAATATTGGACCGACATTGTCCACACAGTGAACATCCCACTGAAAGCTATCCCAAGCAGCACAACATCTAGGCCCAATATTTGTTCCAGACTTGGTCCAAACCTGGTCCAATATTGGGCCGACATTGCCCACACAGGAAGCATCCTACTGAAAGCTACTCCAAGCAACACAACATCTTGGCCCAATATTGGGCCGACATTGTCCACACAGTGAACATCTCACTAAAAGCTATCCCAAGCAGCACAACATCTAGGCCCAATATTTGTTCCAGACTTGGTCCAAACCCGGTCCAATATTGGGCCGACATTGCCCACACAGGGAGCATCCCACTGAAAGCTACCCCATATTGGTCCAGACGTGGTCCAAACCTGGTCCAATATTGGGCCGACATTGCCCACACAGGGATCATTCCACTGAAAGCTATCCCAAGCAGCACAACATATTGGCCCCCAACATTTGTCCAAACTTGGTCCAATATTGGGCCGACATTGCCGATATTGTGCCAAGACGTTGTGCCGCTTGGGGTAGCTTTCAGTGGGATGCTTCCTGCACCGCAGGAACCGCCGGGACGATCGGCGAAGTTACCCCACCGCAACGGCAAAGACACGTAACACGTATCCAGTACTTCCATAGTACTTCTATGACGCTTCGTCTTCTTACAACATGACGCGCAACCCACACAAGGCCGAGAAGAAAACAGCACGTCACGCTGATGATGGTGATGCTCCACGCGCATCACAAAGCGAAGCGCCGTAAAACAAATTCCGAAAATTAAATCCGAAAGAGGTGACGCGGTCGGGGGCGCCGCGGCCTTCGTCACCACGCACTCACTGCTCGGCGTGCCTACGACTTCGTGCGAAGACTTAAAAGGGTGACGCCAACTGCAGAGGACGTCCGCATTCCTCTCCAGCTTCCGTCGTTCAAGGGGGGAGGAAGGTGTGCCGTGTGACATCACATAGCATGTATGGCGTTTCTCCCGTTTTGTTTTCATCGCAGAACATAGAGGGCTGACGTAGAGAGATAATCAAATGGGATCCAATTAAGAAACCCCCGTGAGTCAGACGTCGCCGATAACGGTTCTGGAGCCACAGGGTCTCCGGCATGTGAAGTCATCGGTGACTCATATGCGGTCGATTGAATGCCGGTTGACGAGTACCCGTTTCTCTCAGACTAGTTTTTGGTCAAGGTGGCCATCAGCTATGTGTAGACTTGGAGGGCAGGAAAGGGACGCGGGGATTAGTTTGCGTCCGGGGACGACTTCGGGGGGATATGCCGATATTCGTCCCAAAAATTCTGCCCGAAAGGACTTAAATCGACACAACTGGTGGCGGGACTAGAACCCTAGGCCTCCGCATCTTTAAAACGATGACCTTGGGGCTACATGCCAACGAAGGGGTGATGTAGTGTGGGGTTCTCGTCTTGGGGGTGTGCTAGGGGTATTGCGCAGGGGTGGGGGTGAGTTGATCTGCCGGTTCTTCGGACCGCTCTGGTCTTTTTGGCAGGTATATTCGGGGGTGGGGGGTGGAAGGAAGGGGGTGCTGCTTGTTTCCACACTGGGCCAAGTCGCTGGTGGAAAGGTTTTTTTCAAATGGCTTCCGCGGAGCACAACCCCTGCAAACCCCCAATGGTTACGTGGAAAAGTGTCATTGTGAGCCCTTGTAATCTCTTGTGGCGTTTGCTACCAGCAATATGCACATCGTACAGACTACACGAAGTGTTGTGGAGCCGGACGGAGCAAACGCACGCACACACACACACACAACAAAAACAAAACGCAGCGATGGTAGCAAGGGAAGTAAAGTGATACCACGTGACACGAATGTCCAATAGAGCCACAGCTGCTGTCCCGGCTGGCCTTTCGCACCATCTGGCATTGTTTCTGTTTTTAAAAACACCAGGCGTGCGAAAGGTCGCATCATATGACCCGCAGCAAGCGGTCGCCTCCTGGCTTTGAAATATGCAAACCCTTTTCGCGTTTTGTTATTTTGTCCCTTCCTTTCCTTCACAGACACACTATAGCTAGGGAGTCAATAGGGCACAGCAAGAAGGACCCGTTTCAACTTTTTTGCATAAACGCAATTAAAAAACTAATATATATGTATATAAAAAAAGATAGCTCGGGCTGAGGTTAGTTCGTGTGCCGACCCGCAGAAGCAGCAGCTCAGGCGAACACACAAACCCAAACTTCCGGCGGAAACCGCTACTACACTGTCCTGCAGCGGTGGTTCCGGAAGTCACAGGCCGGAAGTGCTAACAATGGCCCTCCTTCCGGCTCGCGCAGCGGCGGAAGATGGGAACGTGCCGGCAAGGACGTTTCTTTCATTGGAGATCTTTCACGCGCAGGTGTGCATCGCTGGAGGGTGTCGTCTGCTTTCGATTCGTGCGCGTAACAATCACCAGGGTGCTGGGTGTCGTCTGCTTCCAATTTTTGTTCGGATGGCGTGGTACGGGGTGTTGCTGGTTGAAGGTTTGTGACTCTTTACTCAGAGTTAACCCGGATAAATGTAAAAGAAAGTTATCTGCATCCCGCAGCAACCCACAGTAATATACACGTAGAAAACTGGTGCAGCAAATACCTCAACCTCATTTGGCTCTTACGTCACGACAGGTATGACAGGCAACACCACTTAGATAGAGAAAGCCTGCGCGCTCGTCGACGTGACGTAACAATTAAGAGTCAGCCAATCAGGATCGTGTTTTCAACGGCCGTAGCCAATCACGAACGTGCCTTCAGCGGTCGTGGCCACGGAGAAGAACCACCGTCGCGTGCGAGCGGCGATTGAAGGTCCCCGCGTAAATGGGAAAACTTGGAAATAATGCGGAAAACGGTCTCAATCTTTCTCAAAACTGATTTTATGGAAAGCGTCTTGCACTTCTCGTCTAAATATTTAGATCTTCAGGTTCCAGGTGAGCTGTAATCATTTGCGGGTTCTTGAACTCATAGAACGGTGAATCGCAATAGCAGACGAATTCTAACTCATAGTTGAAAGAGGGAGAGGAGGCAAAGGTCACGTGCTCACGATAGCAAATGGGAATGGCCGGCGCTCTCCCTCCTCCGACAACAGAGCTCGGCGCACGCGCAGAAAAGGGTTCGAAACGGGATATGCTGCCATGTCCTCTTTACACACCACCGTTATCCTTCTCAAAACCAAACAAGTAAAAGTTTTCATATTTCACAGTGTGGTGGGACCCGTTCGCTACGGCTCGGATCACATGACCCTTTTTAATGATTCCGCTACTACTCCAGCAACAACAATGACACCTGGTGTGAACGTGCACCTGGAGGAGACTGACGTCCTGACCCGTAACTTGATAGGACATAAGAGTGTACTTGGTTGTTGTAATTAAATAAATAAAGGAAACAGGAAAAGACTGGCGTCTGATGTAACGAGTACTTCGCTACTAAATGTAACGACTGCGCGACTAGACGAGTCACAGAAATTTTCTGACAAAGTAAAGAAAAGAAAAAAATAATAAATAAAGAAAGATCTGTTGCCCTCAAAATGGAAATGACACTCGACGACTTTGTTGTTCTATTATTATTGTTATTATTATTATTTTCAATGGTTACGCCTCCAAATCTTACCAAAGTTTACCTGCGTGCTACTCCTGCATGTATACAAGCTTTGATGCACCGCACATGCTTCAGACTGTTTTCATAAGATCTCGGGGGGTTGACGCCCCCCCCCCCCCCTCCGTCTACGCCAATCAATGGCAGCACCTCTATCTTCAGCGTACGCGAACACGATAGGTATGGCCCACCAAAACACACTTTTCAACGTTACAAGGATTTAAAAAAAAGCGAACAACAGTGCATATACTCCTGCTACAAAAGTAAATGGGGGAAATGATGGTCTACCATCATCTTCCCACGGTCGCGCGCCACTGAAGCGCTACGGATGAACCAGTGTCTTCGGAAAGCATCCTACCATACTTCCGCCCAAAACATTACCCTTCAGCTTGGGCTTTGTAATTGGACCAGTCTTTTTCGTAACAACTGTGGCACCACACTACCACGCGCGAATGAATACAGCGTGCCTTATCACGAAACGCGATCGCTGAAATTCGTCGTCTGCAAACGTAATGTCAGAACTGCTTTGGTGCTGCTTGAGCGGTGAATGGCATTTGGGACAATTTGTGTTTAGAAGACGGCTGAATTTGTGCGCATGTCTTAAAGCTAGACTTCAAGATGGATGTAGCTTCACTGCAGCACGAACTGCCTTTAAACAATCGGCATTTTCATTCTTGGCTGCCGCAGCAGCAGACGATTACGGCAGAACCAAAACTACCGTCTGCTTCGAAGTAGTCGTCTGCAAACGTAATGTCAGAACTTCTTTGGTGCTGCTTGAGCGGTGAATGGGATTTGGGCCAAATTTGCGTTTAGAAGACGGCTGAATTTGTGTGCCTGTCTTAAAGGGACTCTGACCAGAAACTGTGGGAGCTCTTTCGTACCTGTAGTCGATAAAGCACCCAACAAGGACTCTCCATGCGAAAATTCACGCATTAAAACCCCACGGTTTCTCTAAACTCGAATTTTAAACATTCGACTTCATCCGAGTGCAGCACGCCTAGCGTCAAACCGAGAAAACATACGTTTATATAGAATATCCACCCCGGTCCACCATCAAGATGACGTCAACACGGGGGCCACTCGCAACACCCACAATTGGCTCAAACGCGTCACGTGGTCACGCAATATCTGTCAATTTCCTTCATGAAATGGCATTTCTACGTTAATATGTTTTTGTTACAGAGCCTCAAAAAGAAAAATATACCCTGCATTTATCACCTGCAACAGTTTCTACGATTTTCTTTTCAATCTGTACACGGCGTTCGATATATGCTTCCGTATCCGGTCAGCTGTAATGGATGCCGTATGACAAGCTTTGAACTGCGAACTTGTGTGACTCCCGGTTCATCCTCTTTGTTCGGGTCATTGGGTTGGTGTTGGAGTTGGTCACCATATTCTGAACGTTTCACCTATCGTTGCGGTGTACTGTTCTTGATCTGCTGCGAAGCGATGAACCGCAACGGCAGTCACTCGCCTCAGCGAACTTCTGTCTGCTGCATCTCAAAGGAGCATGGGGACCTGATGATACCTTCAACTAAAGAAACCAAATGTGCTCTCGTGTGGTCCTGACGGAAAAGTAGTATCAACAAGGTTAGCACATTTATTTTTCAGTTCCAAGTCTACGTACTGAAAACCATGCAGGTGCAGTCGATCATTCTCGTAGCTGTTGTGTAACGCGTATGCTTTCTTACATATCCCACAGAACCCTCCACTTTTTCGACCAAGTTATCGTTATGAGATCCTTCTGATGGCTTCTTACTAGGCTATGCCGCTCCGAAGCATTGAGATGACGAAGCGTCGTGGTAGCTGCACCTCTGCCTTCGAAAGATGAATCAGTCATTCCACACTGTGCTTACTGGCTTTGTGTAGAGTCTGGCAAATCCGACAGACTTGGACTGCCTTTTTCAAGAAAGTTTGAAATGTAAGTATGTGTATATTGGTTTCACATATCCACCACATATTGAGCGTGTGTATGATTGTACTTTATATGCTACAGCGTATCAGCGTACATTATTATTCAACACGTAGTGTGGCAAACTCGACATCAGTCACACAAAGCCAACAATTGCCTTTTCTTCAATTGCTTATTTTTATCATATCATGTTTTTGTCTATATCTCAATTTACCAACCAACAAAGTATATTATTTTAGTATAATCGTCTGATATTTAACAAGTCACAGTTTTACCATGGTTTTGGCACACTATAGCCCGAGTTGCTTATGCGTCATTAAATTGAATCATCGTCATCTTCAACTGCCATTATTCAATTGAAGTGCCAGGTGGATATAATGATATGGCAAGATATATTTTTTTGCTGTCATCCTGGAATTGCTCATTTCAGAAGAATAGTCACCGTGAAGTTTGTTTTCGTTTTCAGAAACATTAAGAGGACTAAAACCAAACACTTTTCTTTCAGAGCATCCCTTATGCACCTGCATTTCAATTCCAATCTGTATTACAAGAATGACACCACTCAACAGAGATGAACATCTGAAAGTGAAAGAGCTGGAATGAAGATACGTTAATCTGTGTCAAAGGTTCTTAGTATGTGTGCGAGTCGAGGACATAGGTCTCAAGCTTATTCCTGTCTTCAGAAGAGGTGACAACTATGCTCCTTCTATCTATTAACCAGCTCCACTTTTTAGGGTTCCCTGTAAACTAATGGAGCACATCATGTACTACCACGTTGTCAACTAAGTTGACTCTGTCAATTTCTTTTTTTAAATTCCAGCATGGCTTTAGAAAAGGGTATTCAGGCAAAACTAACGTAGTGGAATTCGTTCACAGCATTTCAAACTGTCTTGATTTCTGGGTCCATGTAGATGTAGTATTCTTTTTATTTTGTAAGGGCTTTTGACACTGTGCTCTACGCTCGCGTGTTGGCCAAAGTAGCCTAATTAAAATTTGATCCTGCTACCTGGATATGCAGTTTCTCAACTAACCGTAACTGTGGCGACAACTCGTGAGGAGAACCTATCATATCGCCACCATGCAGCATTTGTTATATTACAATCGCTTCACATTTTAATCTAGTCAAAAGCAAGGCCTTTTGGTGATCGGTCTTGTATAATTACGTGCCCCTCCGTTATGTAACACCACACTGGGTTCTTCAACCTATGAGAGAGAAATAAATATATTGTCAAGTAAATTGTCTACAAGGCTCGTTATTCCATTTCGCCACACTACCACAAGCAATTGTTAGAGTAGTGGCCCAGGGTATGAAGCTCGCCACTAATCATCATTCAAACAAAGTTCATAATGTAAAATGCTTTACTCAGAACACTGGCTTATCACAACAATTAAGAATAAAGAGAGTAAACGTTTCATTGCCTATCCAGGTGGCATCATCCCTCCAACAGAGAACAATCAAAAACAACATCAAAGGAGTCAAATCGGTGGTCCGCATTCCTTTCATCCAATATATTTCATACGCTATTTGGAGGGCACTGTGCCCATCAGGCATTTTGACTGTGCATATCAAGTTGAGTGCATAGAATCTGATGCAACCTACATTGGCGAGATAGACAAAAGACGTGGGACAAGACTAAAAGAGCCAGTTGCCAGGGCTACTAATGCTTAGCTTAACTAAACAGGACCGAATCAGTCTACCACTGCTATCCTAAGGGACATATATTTTGATGGTGCAGTAACCTTTGCTCATGACTAGCGATGGGACCCTAGAAAGTTCTTAGAATCCTGCTTTATCAGGCGTGATGCTTCAGCCTGTAATACATACCGTGGCCCCCTATCGGATGTGTAAGATTCCCTCTTAGATAGGCTGATGTGCTCATCTTTGGCCTCTGTTGTACTGATGATGCCACCCGGATAGGCGACAAAACGTTTACGCTCTGTTTTTATTCGTTGTGTTCAGCGGTGTTTGCAGTAAAGGACGCTACATTATGAGGTTGTCACCCGGCTTTTGGAATATATTTTCAAATAAAGTTGTTTTACAAAGCTCAATACATTGCAGAAATCATTCTTGTTGCCTATTGTTTTGGGGGTGCCATTCTAGCAGTCACATGAAGCACTGAAGGGCCAATTTAAAAAGTAAAGGCAGTCTGATTTATGTTCTTGCTGACATGGCACAGCGTATGTACGAGGTAGCTCCATTTCAGAAGCCTGAGAACACTCAAAGCAATTAGTGTGCTAGCATCAGATATGGTGTACAGCATTACATATTTGCTTTTGCTAGGGCAACTAAGAAGGGTGGATAGAAAGGCAGTTACAACCTGTTTCCACAAAAGACACTCAGATTCATTAGCAATTTCCTCTAAGAGAGCCAAGGCTTTTTCTAGATTACTAGAACATGGGTACCTGGTTATAAATAACAAGAATTCATCTACCAGAAGTCAGTGTTTCACACACCCTGCTTTCCATCAACACTATTAAAAGGTGTGACCCCCAAACCTGCACAAAATTCCTGGAGAGTCTTTACTGGACACTGTTGCTGTCCCTCTCACCAGGTGCTCCCTATGAACCCGATTCACAGTTCTGGATGCACTGCCTGAGCTAACTTCAGCATGCTTTCCCAACACAAATGGTATATGCTATGAGGAGTGTTGTACTTACTGAAAGCAACATGAAATGCTGTACCTTGACAGGTAACGTTGATATCCATCTTAAGACCGTAGAGAGATGTTCCTTGCTCCCTTTCTTCCAAATCTTACTATCAGACGCAAGCCCACTTGCCACCAAGCCAATGAGATGTGCCTCACAGTCAGTACAATCAAGGGAATCAATCACTGAGGCTCAGAAAAGCTGTTTTCCATCGGGATCTGATCCAGCACTGAGCCGTGAGTAGCCCCGTGAAAGTACCAAGGTTTCTTCGAATTTTAAATGTGCCAGCATTTGTTTTCCTCCCCTCCTTCTTTTTATGTAGTAGCTGATTACTTTAGCCTTGTACTGCTTTGGAGATTGTGGAGATGATGTAAGAGGTGGAACTAGGCTTTATGCAAAATGAGGCAAAGTGTGACTATGTACAAATCTTCTGAGAATGTCTATGTATCATTCACACAAAGAGAGGATACGTGTTACATCTTTTTCCGGTTTTGATATTTATTTATTTATGAATATGTCTCAAAGGCCATTGCAGGCATTACATGAGGGGGGACATCAACATGGGTCACTTAACAAATACGGAAGTTACAAGGAACATACATATTTGGAAGACAAGACTCTATTTTTTGTTCGTTCATCAGTCTTGCTCAAGAAATTGTTCACTGTAGCAATGGTACACAATGTCACGAAAGGAGTGCTCATCTATCGTTCCGCAAGACTCATTAAAAAGGACTAGTGTTGTGTTTCAACACAACATGTTGAACTCATGAACCATGCATCATCCTGAGAGCTATAGATCATCCTAAATACAGATGCTGAATTATTTTAAATGTGATAGACGAGCTGTGCGAAGAGGTACCTCCAGTTAGGATCTTGGGTACTTGAAGCCTGTGGCATTTTCTGTGGGAAAGGCTTGCCAGACCCTCTTCACTGCACAGGCTGGGATGACCATGATCTTGTTTTTTCCAAGCTTGTGCCATACTCACCTTGCAAACTGGCGATACGCAGTGTATCTGCATCGTCTACACAGATGTACATAAAATATAGTTTAGGCAAATAGGTAACCGGTTACAGTACAGTGTGTGTGCATTGTCATTTCTACATGTACCTGAGAGTAACTGCAGTTTACCTGCCCACACCTTGTACATTACTACACATGCTGTGTTCTTTTAGAACCCAAAATTGTTTTGCTTTTCACTGAATCGACAATCAAGAACACTCAATATCGCTAAAAACCTACGCTAAAACCGTATGCACAGGGCAATACATAAAAACGTGACTCGGGACACAGCACACTGACAATTACAAAACTGCCTATATTGGTTTTCTCCAGTTCAGAGTCGTGTACTGTATAGCCTTTTTATGTGCTGCGCCCTGTACTGGAGTTTTTAACGACTCTATTGCAGGACCAAACCAGTTTTGGGCGCCCAAATTTTAACATCGTTCGACAAGGACACATGTGACTTACTTGTGAATACAGTCGCTCATAGGTTCGCGCTGCCCACGGAGTTCAATATGCGACCTTCAGGACAGTCATATTGAAGAATAGAAGTTGGAAATCTTTGTGGGTTGTAATGCACTCATACTGCAGTCATTCGGCAGTGTTTTCGAGCTCCTTGCAGCACAAGCATTCGATGTCTCCTTCGGCATTATGACACACCAGCCACACCGGCACCATGAACAGCAAGTGCGCATTAGATATCAGAACACGAAATTTCTGAGAACGTTTACATGTTCGATCACAGTGTGCGTTAAAAAGCTCATCGCTTACCTGAAGACAGTCGACTCATGCTATTTGCTTCATCTGTAACTGATGTTCGTAGAGCTCTAACTTCGTCTCGCATTCGCGGCATCGGCGACGTTTCGAAAGCCTACCGAGCTGTTCAGCACGCAGAATTTTCTTCTCGATGTCTCGATCGCAGAGAGGTCAGAAAGAAGTTCCGGGCTCGAAGTCTCCGCATTTCTGCCTTCGACGTCCATATTGAAGATCGCTTTCCGGACGGATGCCGGCGCTCTCACAAACTCACTAACAACAGAACTTCCGGTCCGGGCGCCCAATGAAACGTGGCCCTCGTGACTTCGTCACACACACGGAAATTGGCGGATGTCCAGTGCAAAGAGGCTAGATTTCGGCCCCGATTGCGCGAGTTGAGGGGGAAAAGCGAAGCCGGTTTTGAGCTCCCTGTTTGGCAAAGTTTGCCTCCGCGCACAGCCAAAATATTTCGCGTGTGGCTTGGAGGCATATTATACCTTCGTAATAGATGCAAACGAAATATTTGTCGAACTTCTGGTCAGAGTCCCTTTAAGGCTAAACTTACAACAAAACTATCAAACAAACTATCAAAAGCAGAACAAAACTATCGTCTGCTTCAAAGTCGTCGTCTGCAAAAGAAACAGGAATACTCGTTCTTAACTTGAGTCAAACGCAATTTCTTCAATTCGTTAAATACATAATCGAAGGTGACCCAGAACAAAAACAGCTCAGTTTAATTTCACGATTCTCGAATGAAAAAATAAAAAAAAAACAAATAAATAAAAAAAAGCAAAGAAAGATAAATTACGGTCGCTCCCTTGCGGCTGAAACTTTATCCTTAGTCCCCATTTCTCTTCTTCTTTTTTAGTCATCTCTTCCCCACAACTTCCGATTCCCAGAAATATCGACTCCGGAAAAGGAAAGAGGGAGAATAACATTTATATACAGAGGCCAATGAAAGAAGGAAAAGAAAACACTTTCGCTGAATTTGCCTGAAAGAAGAACGCGCAGGCCCCGGGGCATTGAGAGCAGGTCGAACTCAAGCCGCAGTTTCAACACGCGTTCTTGGTGGACAGTCCAGACCACACTGGTTGCCATTTACATCGTGGCAGAAGCCTTCGAAGTACAGCTACGATGTCACACGTTATCAAAACGAACAGTGCAGGCGAATGATAAAACGGCACATATGCAGGCAAGCCGGTGGACAAACTCCATTGCACGTGCTCAATAAAGGCTGCAAGGGCTCCTCTTGGGCGAATGCTGTCTTGACATGTTGTCTTCAGCGTTCGCCCTGTGCTCACGGAGTACAGTTGAAGTACAGTTGAAGCGAGCCGCGTGATGTTTCCACCAGATGTTGTTCTGATGGTTCATTACAGAGCGCATAAAACAAAAATTGTATTTATTTTTACGTTTTTTGAAGTCCCTGTATTTTAAAGGAACATTAAATTTAATCAAATTACAAATCTTATTCGCAGCTGACGACAATTCCATCGGGACGGCGTGACAAAATCACGTGACGTGAGATATGGTGCTGTCATTGGTTCGCGGCACATTGAACGCTAGCACATCGAATTTCAGGTTTTAGCGTTGGTACGCACTCTTTCAAACTCGCCGAACTTTCAAGCAACGCAGGTCGGCTCCAACGATGTGCCAGCGACACGCACAAACAACAAAACCACACCTGCTAGAACTGTCGTCTGCAACTGGCGTGCGTATATGAACCCCAAATAAAGCACACTTTTCTGCACGGCACGATGGTCGCAGGTGCATCCAAAAAAAAGGAAAGGTGAAACATCCCGCAGTTCTTGGTACAGTTTACCCTCTGCTGGTTCACAGCGCGGAACGCTACACCATGGGATGCCCCAGTGATTCCTTCCGCTCTAGTGATCTCGTCCACGACGCTACATTGACCAGAACTACTGCCGCGAAGAAATCCTTCAGCCTTGAAACCAGCACCTGCCCTGCAATGGACGTGGTAAGCGCTTCGCAATTACGGTGCTCTCGATACTGGAACCTGCGATGATTGCACTGCGTAGTCGTAAACCACAACCGCAGATCATTCCGCATGATATAGTTCCTGAGGAAGGGACTGATTGGATCCTGCACGAAACACCATAAAGTTTAACGATGTGGGAGAACAGCAACCACACGATAACTATCCATGGAGAACCCACAATGTTTACCAGTGCCCTGAAGCGAATGTATTGTGTAACAGATGAAACGATCGTCTGCTTTCATTTCCGTTACAGGGGCTAGTTTCGGTTTCATGTTACATTTACGCGTGACCGGCTACATTGGCTGTGAGTCAGCTCTGGAAGCCAGTGGAAAGTTTACATTGTTGAACACCGAGCGTCTAAAGCGTAACTTACACACGTACATATATACAACTCTACAAAGTCATACCCTTCCTTTCTTAAAGAACAGTCACAGCAGTATCTCCACAAAAAACTAATGCTGAAAGCAATTAACCTCTCAGTGACAACGAATCGAAAGTAGCACAACGGCCAGGAAGATTCTAAAGCAAGCCCAGGACGCACACTTTCTGACGATGGCAGAACAAAGATTTTCTTCGTGCCCCTTAATATATCCAGCTGGCATAATAATAGCGCTCAGCTATGTGCGTGTTTAATACAATCAGGGCCAATTATCTCGCGGCGGCGAAAGGGCAAAGCTATGCGCATTTCTAGGGCTCTCTTTCAAAAGCAGACGACGACATGCAGACGATGACAAGCGGTCGTGCTAGCCAAGACCCTTCAACCTCTGTTTCGCTCAGGTCGCAAATGATGCTGGCCGAGATTTCACTGCGGCGATTAATTTTTTATATTTTTGTCACGCAAGCAATGACCCTAAACTTCAAGCTTTCCGAAAGATAGGGAAGTCGTAAACGACCTGGTTAAGAGGGCAGATTTCGGTGTTCGTCTGCTAAAAAAACGTCTACACACGTTGTAAGCGCAAATCATACGTTTCTATTATACATATTTTTCAGCTGTGAACACTTTAACAGATCCTATGCATTCCGTAGGAATAGCTACCAGCTGTAAAATAGCTAAAAGAAATGAAAAGAAAAATGAGGAAAAAGAACTGTGTTCAAAGCGCGTACAGTAGGTACGTCTAACGATTTTTGTTTTTGCTAATTCGTAACAGAGAAACAGCTCTCTGTCGCATACTTTCCTAGGAAAACAAGGTTGGTTCTGTGGCCCAGAAATCTTCGCGAACAGGGTGTCAACTGAAAGGGTTTTCGTTCCGGTTCAAAGAAAACGGTTGAGTACCGGAGTACAAAAATAACGGTTCGAAACCGGTTCAGTTACAAGGTCCTACCGTGTGACTTATAGACAAAATCAAGGAGCCCGTCTTGCGCTCTGGAACACTGTTGCAAATGTGAGGTTTCTCGAGTTTCACACCGATGGATGCCATATATACATGTGCACTTGAAGTTTTGTTCTAACGTACCCCTCCCTTGAGAGCCAAATAGTTCAATTTTCCATTTGCTACCCCGGCTAAGAAACTCTAAAACGCGTGCCACATAGAACCAGGATATTTTCCCTCGGGTCTTCAATTTACTACGTTGTCTTGAAACACAAGATTTTATCGCGTTCATAGACAGTTAAGATCAGGAAAAGCGATACTGCTATAAATGATGCCATGTCTTCTGTTCAATTTAGATTCCATGTTCGGCGAACAGAATTCTTGTAATGTATGCACGGCAGACAACATCGGAGCACAAGCTCTGGCGTTGCAGGACAGCTCACAACGGTGCCTCGCTCACTCAGATAAAGAAACGATCGTTTACAACGGAGTTCAACGGAGAAAAGAGAGAGAGACAGAAAAAAAAAAAAAATGCTGAAGAGATCCAACGCTGATAAGACATATCTGGGTGCTTGAAAACAACGAAAACAGTTCGCGGAGTAAATGCATACCCATACGCAAACACACATGAACGTGACAACGAAGAAAAACGATGCAGACGGCACCCAAAAGAGCTGGGAGAAGCACACATATACTAAAAAATACAAGCACGCCGAGGGACTACCATCTGGTCCCCACACTACAGTGGGCCTTATTCGAAATAGTAAACCAAACATGGGGAAGCACGAGCATGAACGCAAGGGCAAAAAAAAAAAAAATATATATATATATATATATATGTCTTCCAAAAAAAGCTGAAATCTCACGTATCCCATTTTGACAGCTCTATTTCTGAGCCGTCACCCCTAAGTGCGACTGTCGTCTGCATGTTAGGAAAGCTTACGGCATTGTTTTAACTTGGCAAAATAAATGTCCCCGTGTTCGCAGTGATGCATTTTATTTATTTGTTTTTTTTGCGAATAAACTGTCGTGGCATTGAACTGTTTTTGCTGTCGTGTCCTTTGCAAGGTGGACCCTTTATCACTGCCGTTATCAGAGTCAGCCCAAGTAACACCGCATAAAACACACTTCTTTTGCATCCGCCTAAACTCGTTCCGTGCAAAGCGTTTGAGTCGCTGGGGGCATTCACCTCCGAGCTGCTTGCAAACAGAGAGTTTGCAGAAGCCAGGATACACTCCTTTACTTTTCGAACATTGATGCGGTGTTGCGCTGACTCCAGTTCGAATGGTATCCACAACCCTTTCTCACTGAGAACAGCTGCATATTCGTTGATGAAGAACGCTCGTAAGCTCACTTCACCTCGCTTCAAACTGCGCGCAATGTCGTGTTACATACAGCTATGTTCCGGCTCCTAAGCCTTTTCATACGGCATTGCAACGTGAAAAAAGTTCCTCGAGGTACTCACCAGTTGATTAATAAATCCGATACCGACAACAGAAGGTAAGATTTGACGATGTATCCAAATGTCAGCGAGGATGCAGTACTTCAGATCACTGTCGATACCAAGCACGTCAAATATCAATCAAGGTATGTACGAACGCCGCACCAACAAGCACGTAACAACTTTGATGATCACGATCATGTCCGTTTGTAAGCTTTTGCACGAATATCCTTTCAATGCACGTCCTCCATTGAGTTCACAAAAATGCCATGGACAAAAAAGCAAAGAGAACTCACGAAGGAAGCGACGACAGAATGGAGTTCACGTCTGCGCATGCGCCTCTACGAGAAAAGAGAGAGAGTTGCTGTAAGGACGAGTCCAGTTAAGAAGAAGAGGGGAGGATGGTAGGCTTAAATGAATTCTTTTCTTTGCAGACGACAGACGACGCAACTTTTTCTGCTCGCTTTAGTTTCCGGGCAGTTTGTTTGGAAAAATGTCGTGATGTCTATAAACAGCAAAACAAAACCAAAACGAAAACAACAACAAAAATAAAAAAGGCCAACACGTCAAGTTGAGGGAGGCGGGAGTAAGGAGAATACTTCATAAAAATGTAGTGCAAAAAAAAGGATAGATAGAACTCTCTTGTTGCTTGTATGTTTGGAGATAGACTATTTACAATGACTTTATTTTTCATTTTTGCAAACTGTAATTAAAATTGCAGTGCAGTGAGAAATGTTTTAATGTACAAACGTTCAATGGTAAAAATGCACGTCAAACTAGCCCGTTCTGCGGTACAATGTTGTTGCATGCGAAAATGTCGAACCACTGTATCCATTCTTGAAGTAGACTATTTTTCTTCCTGAAAGAGACGTCAAAATGAACGCATATTTGTAATGCTAATAGAAGCGAACAGCATGCATATTGCACAGCTCACCTGACCAAGAGCGCTGCTGTGTGACCACAAAAGCCTTGCAGGCAATGTCCGATGAGCACGTTTCTGCCGCCTCCTCTTCATCGAAGACCGAAAGCATGCAAATGTTGCTCGACATGCTCATGCGACAACGATAGTCAAAACGTCCCAACAAGTCGCTTTGGTTTTGCCTAATGTAGTCTGGAAAAAAAAAAAAGAAAAGAAAAGAAAAGATTAATGTACACTCACGTTTAAAAGTGTAGCGGTTTGAACTGTGGGCGAACTGCAAAGGAGAATGATAGGAGATAATCAAAGTCTTCATTACCGGTGAGGTACGACTTCGACGGTGACCTGTAGCTGCCATTTGAAAACAGTTTCGCCACCAGCTCGGTCTCTTGAAGAAGCTTTCTGGCGCTCCAAGAGGCGTTCTGATATGCATCCATGATCTGATGAACACGATGTTCCAACAGCTGCGGAACGCTAGGCATCAACAGGAAGTTCAAGAAGTGTCGGCCCGTCTTTAAAACGTTGCTTCGTTCAGCGAAGTTCTGACAACTGCCTGATACACATTGGACCTACAAAAGACACGGGACAACGTCATCGTGCGATAAACATTTTGCATAACATAACAACATGCATAACAACCATGCATAACAACAGCATGCATAACAACCTGAACGCCCGTAACAATCTCGCAGTCCAACGCTGCCGAGCATGCCGGATCTCCGTATGCGACGTCGTCCAAGTCCGAGAGCTTGATCTCCCCATCGTGTAAGACGAACTGCTGTCGTCGGAAGTCTGTGACTAGTATGGGTCCGCGGGCGTCCTCACTCATGTAGGATAGAAGACGTGCTAATCCGAGACCAACCTGCGCGAAGGAACAAAGTTACCTACAGAAAGATACGTGTGTGGTTAGCACGTGGAAACACGGTGTCAAAAGAGCCGCACTAACTCTTAAACGATCTTCCCACGACATCTGTAAGAGACGTATGATATCTAGCGGTTCTCCCAACTCTGTTACGACCACCAGGTTCTTACTCGAAGATTCCAACAAATATTCCTTTGGAATGCAGTAACCGTACATCTGTTGGGGGGGGAAAAAAAAGTGTGTTAACATTCGAAAACACTACACAAGCAAAACTGAGTGGTTTACCTTCGCAATATTGGGATGATTCAGCCACGAATGATAGAGTATTTCGTTGAGGACCTTCGCGCCGGCACCCATGTGGCATTCTTGGAGGGTTTCCTTCGGGTCTTTCTCCATGCACTCACGTATGTGGTGTCCACCATCGTTCACGACCTTCACCGCTACGTCGATGCTCCCGTTGTACGTCCCCATATAAGTCGACTTTGTCCATCCGGATGCGATGTAGTCCCCTCGTTTGACGGAGGAAGCGACTGCCGCGCAATCGAAGTGTTCGTAATCGTGCATAGCCTTCAACCTGTACTCGCTGCCAACAAGCACGAAATATTTCCCCAGCAGCGAGTAATAGAGAGACGCTTTCGATTTCTGGGCGTTGCCAAGTGCACCGTTTGCTCTGTCTTTTCTCATGGAACGAATGAACATGATATTACCTACAACACAACACGCAAGTATCACAATGATTACGGGACGTATCCTTCGGGACGAGAAGCGTTTGCTACTTTCATTCAACATGCCGAGAGGCGGCTTCAAAAGTTTTCAGTTTGTCATCACTACATTTTGCGCCGGAATCACGCCTTTCGACCCAAAAATACGATAAAAGTACTTCGAAGAACACAGAACATCTGAGGAACAAACGGACGCGCAGTGACTGTGGCGGTACCGTACGGAGGGATCAACAACTATCATTGTCTTCTGTTGGCTTCTATTGGCTTCCACGTTGCGCGTAGCCAGTAAAGTCAAGCCTGCGTGCACCTCTGCCCGAAGAAACAGACCGAAACCGAAACAGGTCGCAAGTCCACGAATGCGCACTTGTTCGCTGCCTCCTATTGAAAGAGAAGTAGGACCAAAGGTCGCGTCCCTTTCAGGGATCATCGTAATCCCCTCAAGACCGTGGTTTGTGGGCTCGACCTTGTTCGCCCCATAGCTTCGAGTATAGTTTAACTTTACGACACCGGTGGCGCTGTCAAACACTATGACGCCACTTGTTTACAAACAGGGAGAGGTCTCATCGCTTCTGTAGTGCGAACAGTTGGTGCTTGCCTGTAACAGCAGCAATATTTTTTAGTCTTTTTAGAGAAAAACGACACTGCCTTGTCCGTATTCATATGAATGAATAAGAAGTCATTTTTTACATAATATATATAATAATAACAACGTCTTATGTGCCATGTTATAACGTCGTCCGATAAAGAGTACAACCACAGTGTATTGCTCTGAAAAATTTATTTGTAGAAAAGCCTTCATTAAATGCAGGTTATTATGTCGCAGCAGTAGTGAGGACACTGGACACTGCTTGCGGAGATGGTCTCCGTAAAATTCTGTCGGTTCTACGACACATCAGTTATGCATTTTGCTGGTCCACACACAACTCATAGGCAGTTTGCCCTTTCACACGCCCCATTTTGGTTGCTTTTCAAGAGCGAGCCAATGAGAGACAAAAAAAAATGAATCTGCAAGTGGCTCACCTTGTGTCGGTTCTGCGTCACACGGTAGGTGGTTCGTCATAGAATACACGGAGAAGCTGCCCACAAAAAATTAGTGCTGCCTAAAAAAAAAAAGATGCAGTGGCTATCTGTAGTTGGAATGATTTAAATAAATTTCCCTGAGCAAAAGGAAAAACTGCACCTGAATATTTTTAGTCTGGATGCAAGCACCACAGTAACAATAGTATAGATATAAAAAAAAGAAGATCCGGAATGTACTATGCCCTGAATCCCACATTCAAGAACAGAACAGAACAATCAAAACTTCTAACACTAAACGCCCCTCACATACATTCGACACCAAAATGTCATCCTTTTTTGGCACTATCCGAGTCTTTCTCTTGTGATGTACCATTGGTTTCGTACTGCTCACCAATGGTACATACTGGTATTCATGCTGAAATATATCGAAAGAAAACGTTCCTACCATAAATATCCCTACGCAATGCATTGTTATGGGTGATACACACGATGAAAGCTGTGACATCTGAAAGTGAACATTATACCACAAAATTGGTCATCATGCATTAGGTAAATTATCTACCATATTTATATCAAATTACACAAAACTCAAAAAGAACTACCTAGATGCAAAATCAACTTTACCCATGGAAGTATAATCTAATCATAGGTTACAAAGCTGCCCAAGTTCTGACAAAAAACTATGTGATACCAGTGCGTGAAAAAAAAAGAAAAAAAAGGAAGAAATGTTCGTACAAAAATATACTATTACATGCAGGTGATGACAGTGCAAATTGCACAAAATCCTTCACCAATATGGAATGCACCTCTCGGTTCCCAAAGCATAATTACGACAATGGTAATTACCACAGTGGTATATATGATATGATGACTGTACCCTAGCCCAGAGATAAGCTAATCGGCGACAAAAACAGCTGCACCGCTCAACCAAAATGTAACGCAAAATAGTCTCGTCAACTTGTTCACAGAAATGTGTCGCACATGTGCTAACAGATAACGCATTACTTTCCATCCACCTTGTGTAGTGCTGCACTGCACACTGACACAACGCTTCGTCTGTTAGAATAGGGCTATGCCCCCCCCCCCCCCCCGAAATAATATTAAACTTAGAACAGTAAGTCAGACCAGCCAAGCCAAGACAAGACAAGCACATTCGAACGAAACGCGTGAAATGCAAATTCCGCAGCATTCCCTTTGTCGCGGTACGCAAGAAATCTCGCAGTCTCACGCTACTCAACTGACGCCTGCTCTTCCGCGACCGCTTCCTCTTCCTTTTCTAACTTCTCATCATTTTCCACGTATCTCACTTCTTCCTCTTCCTCACCCACATTCCCGTTAACTATTACAACCGTCGCCGATAAAGGCCCCGCATCCTCGACGTCCGCGGCGGGAACGACGGGCTCCCCCGGCTCGGCCGAGGCGACCCGGTCGTAGCGCGCCACAAAGTCCGCGTCCTCGTGCCTCAGCCGGTCCAGGAATCCGGCCTTCTCCTCGTCGCTCCAGTTCTGGAACCACTCGTCGAAGAGCTTCATCCTGCACTGGAATATGGAAGGGGCGCGGTCCGACACCCCAATGTGGTTGAGCGTGTCCGCGAGGTAGTCGTCGGGGCTGTTGGGGGCGTACTTCTCGACGAGGACCTTGAGGAAGTCGTCGCGCTGCAGCTCGCTGTACTCTCGAAACCAGGTGACTAGGTAGTCCATTTGGTCATGGGTACGGCACGGCGGCCCCTTGTTGCTCGGCATCTGCTAACGTGTGCATCCATGAGGCTAGTGACGCGAGCACAACTTAAACAAACACTGAGCTTTTCAAACATAAACTGGCAGACTTTTGCTGCCATGGGTAGACCACTTCGTAATCTAGCAAATCCCTTTTTCACTTTCCGTCCACTTGAGCGGTATAATCTTTTTTAATGTGAATCAAATAATTGGCATCCGCACAAATTTGAATTTCCAGCACGCTGATGCATGCACAAAGTCATTGTGGTGACACGAGGGCATTGAAATTGTGACAAACCTGTTTGGCTTACTACTTGTGCCATTGTCAGGCAACCTCAACTGCACGAATGATTTGCTTTTGCTATGAAATTCTTCATGTCCAGATACAAAAAAAAAAAAAAAAAAAAAAGAAAAGAGAAAAGGAAATACACCAGTAAGGAAGCGTGGAAGAGGATGTTCACACATGGTCATCCTGGAGGGACGTCACGTCAGCAAATCAAGAGATAAGTCATATCAATCGTATGACAAGCTAGACAAACTTTGATGAAACAACCAAATATAACAACAACTACGAATTGGTGCTTCGTGGCATAAAAGCAACGTAAGTTTAAATGCTTGTACACTCTTAAAAATGAGTTTCACCACATAGCACGCTCCTAGCCAACCATCATCCCGAATGACAACGTTCTCGCCCCCGATTTGTTGAAAATGGTAGGCGGAGCCTATTTTGTGGTCATTATGTACGTGCATAATGATACAAATAGGCTCCGCCTTCCGTTTTCAACAGATCAGGGGCGAGAACGTTGTCATTCAGGACGATGGTGTGCTAGGAGCATGCTATGTGGTGAAACTCATTTTAAAGAGTGTACATCAGAGACAGCCCATAGCTCGCAGCAAGGTCAAGGTTGCTCTCCAGATGCAATCACGCGTGCAATAAAACCTGCAACGACGCCTGCCGAAAGTGCCGCCGTATGCAAACACTGCACTTCTCCCCGATAAGATAAAGACCGTTTATACCTTGGTTCAAAGAGTGATTCCGTAGAAGCGCAACTGGTTGTGAAACCTCTCCACAAAGCGCTCGTCCCGTTCGCTCAGGAGCCGCAGGAAAGCTTGCTTGCTAGGATGGTCCCAGGTTTGAAAGTAGGTCTCAAACAGACCCAGCTGACAGCGCAGTACTGACGGAGACTCGTTGCAGCTGAGGGACAGGGAGCCCAGACCGTTTGCCAGTACACCTGAAATCAAAGTTGCAATACCAAAGAGAGGGGAGGTGGGAGGATGTGGATGAGTCACTCTCTCCTCCTCTTTTTTTCCCCCTTTGTTCAAATTACCTGATGGATCTGAAAGCCGCGTGATGGGCACAACTTGCGCCACTAAGGATTGCAGAAACTCCTCTCTCTGTGTAGGATTCCAGAGATTAAACCAATGAAGGACACAGCTGATCTCCAATCGACTGGATGGAGTGATCATCGGACCATCGTCACCACTGTAAAGCAGAACGTGTACACGTCTCACAAAAGGTCATCGGTGACGTCTACCGCAACAACAAGCCTGCAACTCGATCACAAGAAAGGCGTCCATCGTACGATGACGCAACCAGAAAATTAACAGTCCTACTGCCAAGCCTTGTATTAGTATTTCATCAGCATCTTTTCTATTGTACCGTTACATCGAAGTACGGGCTGTTCATAAAGCCGCACAGCTGCTCTTATGTGGCGTTGATGGAAGACATAACGATTATTTCGATCTTAATCGGGGGCGAGCGAAAAAAATACGGTATTTCCTCGATATTCAAGCTCGTAACATCTGCGTGGTTTCGCCTGCCTGGATAACATTCGACGGGCGAATATTGATTCAAGGCCAAAGCTAACCGGCATTAATTTTGGGTTAATCGCCCGACATAGTGCGATATGCCATATGTCATGCTTGACAGAGTAGGGCAGTGGTGCAGAAACGAACCAGCAAGACGATGCTATCATGTTCACGTTGATTATGCAGTGCTCGCGTTAGCAAGACGTGGGCGATCACAACAAAACAAGCCCGACTGTTCCGCGCAAGGAAGTTTGTTTAGGCCTACCTCGGTACGTCAGAACGTTTCCGATAGATAACGCACCGCGGGAAGGCAGCGTGCTGTAACTTACCGGTTGCAGACGACGCTGATACGGTAGGAATACTGGAGGCATAAACGCAGTGCATTTAGATTATGAGCGTAGCGGTAGTTTCAAACGTGTCGGTCGTGCCGTGATTTCGCTGTTGCTACTTGTTCCCACAGTCACGTACCGGAAGTGCACGTACGATGTGTGGAACTGTGGTGGCGCTCTCTATTTCCGGAACCCGGAAATGTTCTGCTTTCGCCTCTCTTGCTTCTGCTCCGTGTATTGTATTTAACGCAAATGGCACGAAAAAAAAGCATTTCAGTGCGTATGAGACCTCTCAAACAATGCAGAAGGCATTTCTTTTGAAATATTGAAATATAGCAGATGCAAAGAAAGAGCCAGACAAACGGGATTCGAACCCACACCTCCCAACAAGTTGCCAAGGGAGCTGTCTCAGATAAAGCATTCGAGAACGAAAAAGCATATCCGTAGCCTGCTACCATTACAAATAACAAACGTATAATTTACTGCAAAAGATGTTCTCACCCTTTACCAGAATGTCACAAAACAAAAACAGCAGCCAACTTTTAATCAAACTTATTTACAGAGGTCACTGGAAATGTTTCCGCAGCTCGAGGCGCGGAACAATGTTCATCGACAGCAGTTCTTGGAACAGTAGCTTGCACGCGTAGGGTATCTTGATGGATGCAATATTGCTGGACGAACGGCAATAGTGGCACCACCGAGAATAACCCAGGAGTCCACAGCTGTTGCAGACGTCGACATCACAGGCATCACTCGATAGCATTAGTCGCTCCAGAAGAAGCATGCTGGCTCCGTGCCCAATAAGACAATCCCTCTCCATCTCTCCCAGCCGTAAGCCTCCATCACGCGAGCGACCTTCGGTCGGCTGCCGTGTCAGGACGGCTCGTGGACCACGTGCCCTTGCATGGACCTGAAAGACGTTTACCTCGTTTAATCGTCCAATCAGACTGATGTGTTTCACTTCTCAGGAGTACAGACCACGACCTACTAGATTATAACGACCATGTCATAGGCACCCCTTCCCAGCGTCGCATTTGGAAGCTACCGGTGGCGCCACTGATCGGCGTGGTTATTGCTTCCTCAATTTCCGTAATACTTTGTGCTTCAGTTTACCTTAATATTATTGTACAAGCGGTGGATGTCCAACAGGAGGTGCTTCTTTCTAAAGTTGGCTATCATCATCATTCTAGGCGCTTTCATAGGAGCGGTTACTGTCGTCTGCTACGGTAGTCGTACGTCCGCCTCTGCGCGTTCAAAATTCAAATTTGCATTGCCCAATCACGATGTAGATCTCGCGGGCCGATGAGTAGCGCCCCTAGTGGATCGTGCGGACGAGATCCTCATAGGGGTTGCAGATTATGACATGGTCGTTATAACCTAGTAGGTCGTGGTACAGACGCTCATTGAGCCAAAAACTTCCAACAGGAAGAGTGTCATGCTACGAGGCATTTTAGGTCATACCTTGTCCATGACCATGTGCTTCAATTTCTGGTAGTAGATAGGGCCGAAGTAGATGTAAGCCGACAGTTGTTCTCCGGTAATCCCAGACGTGAGGCAGTCCTTGCCCTGGTAGTTGAATCCTCGACGGATGAGCTCTTCTCCCACGTCCTGCACCTAGAGCACCCAAAAGAAATCCTTCCAATATTCAGGTACCAGCAAAAACCTATGTGTCACCGAGAGATGGACACAGATGTCGAGACGCACCTTGCTTCCACCGAACGCCGTTCCGTAGTGGAACTTTCCGTTCAGCACCCCAGCCTTTCCCGCAAGGAGCTCCATCAGCTTTCCCACCGTCATACGAGACGGATATCCGTGCGGATTCATGATCAGGTCGGGACAGATGCCTTGATCGTTGAACGGCAGGTCTTCCTGTTGCGCTATCAGGCCCACGACGCCTTTCTGCCCGTGTCGGCTGCTGAACTTGTCGCCGATCTCCGGCCGCCTGGTCTGCCGCAACAACAGCTTTATCAAGAAGGCCTCTTCCGTGTTGGACGAGATGAGAACTCGTTCTACGTAGCTCGGTTCCAGTCCTTTGTACGTGATCGGAACTTCCTTGTGTTCCACCTGTTGCTGCTGCTGTCCCGTCTGTAGCACAGAAGCCGTTATTGCAGGCATAGACTTGTTGACCAAGACCTGCTTGTTGTCGACCCGTTCACCGGGACGCGAGATGCCGTCCACGTCGAGCGGTTCGTGCTTCCAGATGGGCTTCATCGTCGTGCTGTCGACGAGGGGCCCCATGACGCGATCGAACGTCTGGTTCGCGTATCGTCTCAACGTGCATTTTTGGCTGCGGTAAACTTGACATCGACCGAATCCCCGGTCGATGGAGGCCTTGTTCATGACTATGGCATCTTCAATGTCGTAGCCGCTGTAGCTCATTACAGCGACCGTTGCATTCTGGCCTGCCGGAATCTGCTCGAAGTTGATGAGCTCGATCGTTTTTGTTTTGACCATCGGGCGGTGCGGATAGACGAGAAGGTACAGGAGTGTGTCGATGCGGTTACGCTGATTCAGGGCGATCGTCCCCATGGCTTGCTTGCCCATGGCACACTGATACGTGTTACGCGGTGACTGGTTGTGATGAGGGTACGGAATGAGGCCCGCGCATACGCCAAGAAGCGTGAACGGCTCTATCTCAAGGTGCGTAGTGTCGGCGCGGATTTCGCGTTCGTAGAGCGCTATGTTGCTGTCGTTCTCCTCGTTCACGTCGAGGAACTCGACGACGCCATGCTTGAGGAAATCGTCGAAGAACATCAAGCCACGCCCGAGGTCTTCGAGGTGAGCTTCCGTGACGAGTGGCGTTCCGTTCTTGACGAGAATGTACGGGCGACACATCCTGCCTCCGTCGGCGGAGATGTAGACGCACCGATGGATCCGACTGGAGTAGATCGACACGAACTCCGACAGGCAGCCCTTACGACGGAGCAGGCGCAGCGTGCGGATCAGACGCTGGTGATTGTGGACGACTCCGAGGATGTTTCCGTTGAGAAAGACGAGGTAGACGGACGGGTCCGACAGTTCTTCCCCGCAGAGCAGGTGGACGTCCTCGACTCCGAGGTTGAGAACGAGCCGGACGATGGGGGCTTCGTCGAGGTCGGTGGTGATGTGGGTCATGAGGGCCAGGTTCTTCACCAGCCCGCAGGCTTCCCCTTCGGGCGTGTCGCTAGGACAGAGCATTCCAAACTGGGACGGCTGGAGTGAACGAGGTCCGGAGACCTTTCTGGTCTTTTCGAACTGACTGTTGACGCGCGTCATCATTCCAAGGGCCGAAATGTAGGACAGGCGTGTCAGGACCTGCGTCACGCCGATCCTCTCCATCTTGAATCGCTTCACCGTCCAGTTCCCGGTCGCAATGGACACGACCAGACCGTTTGTGATCAGATCTTGCCTGACGTATTTGATGACGTCGAACTGCGTGGCGCGCACTTTCGGAATGCACTTGTCGGCGACCAGTTTGAGTTCCGTGTTGAACCTCTTGAAGAGGTCTTCGAAGAGCAGGGAGAGCAGGGAACCCGCCAGTTCGAGACGCTTGTTTCCGTAGTAATCCCTGTCGTCGATCAGTTCTTTGTTGGACTGCGCTTCGATGACCCTCCTCACCATGAGGGCAAGGTACATCGCCTTGACGCGAAAGTTGTAGTGCTCCACGGGGACGTGGGCGAGGATCGTCGTGGCGAGGATGTCCCTCGCTTCATCCACCGGGGTCTTCCTGGGACCTCCGAAGAACATCCTGCGTTGCTTCGTCTTGCTCCCCAGGAACTTGAGGGCCTGAGTCTGCGTGAACACCATCGCCCGGTGACACTCTTCGAGGGACGGCGCGAACGTCGACACGATGTTATCTGCAGTGCCGATCATCTGCACTATCTCCTGGTCGCTTTCCAGTCCCATTCCCTTGAAGACTATAGCTATCGGAATGTCGTCTGTGAAACAGTTGTGCTTGAGATAGTAGCGGCCGTGTTTCGTGCTCACGTTCGTTCGACTCTTTTTTTCGTGCGTCGAACTCGTCACCTGACACATGACCCCTCCCTTTCGGTCTTCTTCGACGATCATTCTGTTCTTGGACAGTTGCTCCTGCATCAAGATGACCCTTTCGACGCCGTTCACCACAAAATAACCTCCGGGGTCGTACGGACACTCGTTCATGACGGACATTTCGTAAGGAGACTTGTCGGCCAGCACGCAGTTCGAACTCCGAAGCATGATCGGCATCCGACCGATTGGGAAGTCGGCCCTGACGACGCGCTGTTGGCCCCTCGTGTATTCTATGTCGACGGTTATGGGAGCAGAATACGTCATGTCTCGCAGACGACACTCGTGCGGGGTCGTGGTCTTGCTGGTGCACTGCTCCTCGACATCTGGTTTACCCACGTGGATGTCGAGGTACTTCAGGTAAAACTGCGGGTCGGCATCGCTGGTGATCTTTTCGTTGGCTTTGACGATGTCTTTTATTTCCACGTTGATGAAATGATTGAATGAGTCGATGTGATGCCGGACCAGGCCCTGTGCAGTCAAAAAAGCCGGTAAAAGTTTCCATTTTTCGCTCAGTTCTTTGACCGGATTTTGAAGATCGTCGGTGTCACTTTCTTTCACCGCCATCTTTGTTATGATCCCAATCGCGAGAACAAGGCCTGCGCCATGTGCGAATAGTGGATGAAGAGCGTGGTGGTGCTAGTTGTCAGACGTCTCTCACGGCGGGAAATTTGAACGCTGTGCTGATCGCGCGTTACATCGAATTTGTTTGGAGCGAGTCAGGTAAAGTATAAAAGACAGGCTCCTTGTTCTATAAAAAGAATAAGTAATTTGCATTGTATTTTATGTTTTCACCGAACTTTATTTGCTTTTAATGGTACCATTGTACCTAACCGGTATCACAAGTGGTATGCACTTTGTTCTATATTTGCATATATTTTAAAAACTTTGCTGCAAGGTCACATTGCTTTCAACGAAAAATATATTGCATGCCCTGAGATGTACTCTGGAAGGCACAGAGCCGAGAGAGATATAAAATGTACAACGAGATTCTGCGTCACAGTGTAACACTGCGGCAACTCGCAAGCAATGCTTCTAGGATGCACCTCTGCATCCATCAGGGCCAGCATTAAAACGTATAGACATCGTGTTGCTGTTTCCCGGCTCCTGATGAAATCCGTTGCTTGTGTAGAACTTTATGAGCTCATCTTTACAGTCCAGCGTTATCTTGTAGCAACCCATCTTCTCTGCCAGGAGCACTATCGTCTGTACAACTCTGAAACGTTGTGCCAAAAATTTTTACTTTTACAGCCACCTACGATTTTTAAGACTCGTATACTTAAACTTAAAACTCACAGCTTTCCCAGACTTCGTCCCCTGTAACCGTCGTCGACGACGACATCTTCCAGACGTCCGCGCTGAGCGTAATAACGAAATATGTATAAGATGATGAACATGTAATAAAGGTCTTAAATACTTTACCAGTGCTGTGTTCCTGATGAATTTAAGTTCGGTAACGAGAGACGCCGCTGCCACAACAGCACCCGTAGATAAATCTTCTACGACAGTGACATAATAGGTGTCGGGACGAGCTTTCATTTCATGAAATCTTCCTGAAATGACATCATATATGCTGACTGTTTTGGAAGATGCGTTACATTGGCTAATTTTAGCAAAGAATATAGGTGGCATAAAAACACGTCGAAATAACAGTCATAAACGTGGTGATAACGGTTTCTCTGTTAAGCATTATCTCTGCGTTCCTTCTATAAACATAGATAACGTATGTACCATAACTATGGCACTGAGTCTAATGCCAATTTGTGTTCTTTATCTCATATTGTGTTATATGTATGTTTATCCACATTTTCAGGTACATATAGACATATTTATATATTATTTGTTTAACACATGTAACTGTTGTATTATGTGAAAAAAAAAGGGCGAAAAACTGTCATGCTTTCTGCCACAGACTGGCTTCTTGTTGGTTTTACATATGAGATACCATGTATTTTATTATGTTTGTTTATTATGTTATGCAAAAAAGGATTTATTTCACAACATAATATCATGCATTATGTTGTGTTTACAAAATTCCTGCTTTATAATAGTGAGCAACATTTTTGGAATAGTAGCCACGAGTACTTACTCAGAAACTGCTCTTTCGATATATCTCCCACCAAAGTCATTTGACTTAGTATTTTTAAGTAACCTACAGAATAAAATTTTTACTTACTGTTAATAACACTTTGGTAAAAACAAGCGGCTATAACACTTTTTATCTACACACCCTTATCGAAATCGTCGGTGCTAAGAGGTCTTATCCTAAGGGACTCGTCGACGCTGAGACCTGACCCACTGGAACCCTGTTTTACCAGGCTGTGTTTGTAATCCAGCCCTTCCAACAGTTCGGGATCGTAGAGGAACTCTTCCTGACGGTTCCCATTCTGCATAATAAGAACAGTACGAACAATTATACACATTACTGAACAGGATTACAGAACAACTGAATTCTATGAAACATATAGCCCAGTGAATGCAGGCGCGTTGCTTCAAAACCTGTTGTGTGGCACACATGGTTTTGATTGCAAGATACCGTAAAGCACTCCGCTTGGCGGACAAGAGATTTATCCAGTAGTCTTTCAAGGCAAACTGCACCTAAAGGAGGTCAACGTACAAGGCTGGTAGTATTTCGTAATCGGACTTCCGGTGGGTAGTATGCCACAGCATTTTTTTTTTCTTTTTCGAGAGCGAGCACATCAATTTGCATTGTACAGATATATTCCAAGGCACATGAGGTTTTTTTTTTCTCATTAATTTTACAATGTTCCGCGACAATACCATTTGTGATTTGTGTGAGTGAAATTTGAAACTATTTTCAGCCGATGACCCCCTTCCCTATCCCATATTTAATAGTAATATACTGAATGCTGCCACGTTAGCGAAGTTAGCTGCAACGTCGCCAAAACTGAAATCCGAGAGTACGCAAATATATATAGCTAAATAAATGCGAAAATATAGGGCACGTCACCGTGCATTACAAGTAAAACTCAGTCCTGTAAGATTGAATTTGGCAGTCGTAGGCACCTTGCGTTTTGTTCATCTATTTGTCTGTTCAAGGCTCAGAACAGTTATTTGCCGTGAGTTTTGTAGCTGAACTTCTTCCACATTCGAAGTTGCACACGGAAGTTATTTCACTGCACGCAAACTAGGCATGCATCTTTAGCATTGACACGTACAATTAATTAGAACACGAAAAGAACATGCTGGTCAAACAGCGCAAGTCAAAATGAACGGGCAGCGAAACATTATCGCCGTGTAACGTGACGGAAACCGAGAAAATGCATACCGAGCTACTTCTCTGCACGACAACCACATACCTGCGTCAGGTGCCCGCTCATATTTTTGTTGTTGTTTCCTTCTATTCAAGGGATCTGTCAATTCTGTCACCGAAAGTCCGCGTATATGTGCGCACAGCGGACAGATGCTGCTTCGAATGCTAGGATGTTATGACGCGGACTCAAAATCGCAGACGACATACCGACCGATGCAGGCGGTCAAGCTGCAGAGAGTGGCGCCACTTCAAATACTTAATTCCCGTAGAAATGAAAAATAATAGAGAAAATCGTAAAAACATTTTTATTTAGCCCATTATTTGAGTTAACTTTTGCGATGAAAATATAGATGCAAATGCAAAGTTGGTTGGTCTTAGGTAGCGCTCCGGTAGCCAAATAGGGCGATGTTGCGATGGCGTGTTGTTTTTACATGTGATAAATCCAAATAACTGTGCACCATCTCATTTATATCGTGTTCTCCGTGTACGACCTTGCCGTCGGGTGCAAATGTGACATCTCTTGGACTCTCCGAGAGAACTGACAGGAGTTTGAGATCGAAAGATGAACTATGGCGTCTCTACTTTTGAGGCAGTGCCTGCATCTGACGAAGACATCGGTGCATTCCGATGTTCTGAGAGCGATCGCGTACAAAAGAAGACCTCTGCTCGTTTTGACTAATAGTAGTCGAACGTGCCTCAGGGGTATCCGCTGTGGATACGATGGCATTTCAACCGACGAAGGTCAGAACAGCGGTGGCGGCGATCCCCGATCTTGCGGTTATCCTCGTTCTCGTACACGACTGCAAAAGACGCAGGATTCCTTTTATAAAACCAGAGACTCGCTCAGAAAGACGAAACTCGATGTATCTGCTCACGTTAGGGAGACCAAGAAGATCGTCGAAGAACGCATGGGAAACTTGGTACGACTTTGAAGGGGGGGGGGGGGGAACAAAATTGGAACTGGGGCTACGGGAGACCCCTGGTTTATCCACGGAGAAACTCAGTCCAAGCCTAAAGACATCGGTTGCTGTTGTTCCCAGGTGCTCAGGATGGGTGCCTCTCTCGCCCCCGCCACAAAATGGCCTAGTCCTGCAATTCTGTTTAACTTGTTTGGAATACTTCTTCACTGCCTGTAGCATATGTCACGCTGTTAGATCATTACTAGATAATTCCTAATTCAGAAAATGCTTGGCGCACCAATCCTCGAAACTTCAGCATGTCCCTTCCTGTGGCTGGGGACCTCCAAAGCCCCAGGCTGTTATATTGCTGTTACACCCGTAAAAGAAAACAAAAAGATTGTTTCTTCGTTGTTGTTTTATGTTTCAGCGTGAAAATATCCTGACAGTGCCAAATGGACTCTCGTTTTTCCGGCTGTGCTCCACCCCGGTCATCGGCTACTTGGTAGTGGCAGGGAGCTTCACACCGGCCTTGGTGCTCTTCTGTGTTTCTGGAATCACCGACGTGGTAAAACACTTTACCATCACGAGGTCGGGTTAAAATGCCAATCACGTAAACCACGCACCTGAAAGATGTGGCATTGCTAGTATGTGCGGAAGAGTTCACATTCGTTATGAAAGCAGACAACGCGAGACACTTCCTAGAAGTGGTTGACGAAAAGTGGGTGCGCAATGTGCTTGTCACTACTGTAATAACGCACATTATGTGTACACATTAGTCGAGCAGTATAATACGAGACATACACAACGTGCACACACATTGGTTAGGTAGTACTGTCACAGAATGCCAAGCTGCAACTTACAGGCATGTACTTCCGAAGAAAAAATTATGAGAGACAGAAGGGGAGAAAAAAGCAAAAATTTTTTTTGTGTGGAAGTAACAAAAGGTGCACACTCTTTTTGTTAATGAAAAAAAAAAAAAAAAGGCATGACATTGAAACCCGTTTCACCTCAGTCTGTTGCATAGTTGGGAGTTCTATCAGTGTCGTGTTGTTGATCACTAATTCTTGCACACATTCTATTGGTACGTGGCGCTAATGGTATTGGCGCAAACAGAAGCTAAACTTACTCTTGTGAAAGTCACACGAGTGTCTTCTGTGTTCACGCAGCTGGACGGGCAGATTGCAAGGGCGTTCCCTTCTCAGCAGAGTTCCCTGGGGACGTTGCTGGACCCGATGGCCGACAAGACCCTCGTGGCGACACTTTTTGTCACGCTGACTGTGTCCGGACTGATACCTGGTGTGTTTACCATCGCAGTATTAACCGAAACAATATTCAGAATATATTTTTTTCTTCAGTTCCCTTGACGGCACTGATCATCTTGAGAGACGCTATCATCTTGGGCTGCGCTTCGTACATCCGTTACGTGTCCTTGCCGCCTCCGGTGAGTGTGGATCGTGTTGGTTCTCGATGCTGGTGAATTGTGACTTGCCATGTCATCGCTAAGCTGCTTCTCCTTCTCGACCGCAGAAGACGTTTCACAGGTACTTCGACGTATCTCTCGCTACGGTGAAATTTTCACCGACGACGCTCAGCAAGGTAAGATTCACCGAGTACATTGAATACTTATCTGTAATTTGGACACATGTTTTGGAACTTCGAATAAATCCCCTTGCAAGATACACAAATTTCTTGGCTTTGTGAAAAGGCCTTAACACTAACTTACAGAGAAAGGCAGCATGAACGAAGAGGTCTTACATCTATTTGACACTGACGTGAACAGGAAATTGGATAGAATTATCCGAGGAATGTGCCGAAGATACGGTAGAAAAACTGTCCAGCTCGAGGTCCCTGTTGTCTGCCGAAGTAGTCATGTGACACTTTGTGTCGTGAGCATAGTGGACTTAAAAAAATAAATAAAAAAGGCAGTTCAGACATGGTTGTCAACATGCTCTTTTAAGGTTATTGTCATGTAGAACCACAGTCATGAACCAAATATATTCCTAAGTAAGTGTTTCTACATGTCAGATGAACACAGCCATCCAGCTTGGGTTGGTAGCTGCCACTCTTGCTGCCCCAGTCTTCAACTATGTTGACCACACTGCGCTGCACTGGTTTTGGTAAGAGCATTTCCCCATCGCGTTGTCTCTCCATGGCAGAACCTCGATAAAATGTTTTACGTGGGTCCTCAGACCGTAGTATATTTCTCTTGGGTGCTCACGCAGTTTCCGTGGGTGCAACATGTTGTTCACACGTGCTAGCGGCCTTGCTGGGTCAGTTGGTAACACTCACGGACACTATTGCGGACAAACAGGATTGCGGGTTTGAAATGGGCCTCAGAGACCAGCAGCTTAATGTTTGGAGTTTCTTATGCACGTTGTACATTCTGAAGGATGTTAGATAGTGTTCTGTGCAACGGGTTTCATGCATAGTAGAAAACTGCTTACTACACTTACAAGACTAATTTAAATTAATTGAAATTCATTGACCACCATGGCCACAAGTGTAGTTGTCCGGGACGTAAAACAAAGAGTTGCTGTTACCATTAACCTTCGGTTTGTTATGCCTAGGGTTCCGGGTTTTCGGAGTTTATAATTTTTGAGACCTCCGGAAATGTGGCAGGTGTCGCTGACAAACGGAACTTATCCTGTTATTTCATAATATTACAAGCCCATTCAATTTCGTATCACTGTAATTTGTTTTTGAGTTAATTTTTGCCACATTTCCAGAGGTCTCAAAAATTATGAACTCCGAAAACCCGGAACCCTAGTTGTGCCACTGAAACAAATACGTTCATGCGTTCCTCCCTTGCACATGTCCATTATCGATACGGTTCGGAGGACATGTCACAGACGGCACAATCCTTTCGTGCAACATTTCCATAAATCTCCGTTGTCGAGATTCTACTGCGATGTATTTCACCTTTGGTATTATGTTGCACGTGTTTTCCAGGTACCTGACTGGAGTGACAACAGTGACCTCAGGAATGATGTACATCTTTACGAAGGATAGCTACAAGTACATTAGTCACAGACTTTAGTTGTGATACTGGAGAGGACATTACAATGAGTATGAGTATGTAAATAAAACAGGGTACATTATGTGGTATGTTGTGCTTACTTCTGCATTTCTTGCCCACATACATGTGCGCGCAATTTTTTTTTTTTTGCATTTAAAATGCCTCTGTGGACCAATTATTTGATTTGTATTATTCGGTTAATTGATCACTGTCTCCTTTTTGAGAAATACAACAATGAATGTCACCTGGCTTAGGCCCAGCAACATTACGGTATCATGTGGGACACCACCTCCAAAGTAGTTTTTTTCACTCCATGCCAGAATGACTGTGTATGCCGCACTAAGTGCTGGACCTGCTCTGTTGCTGTGAGGTGAATGCTTATGTACGAGATGATATCACCTCCTATTTGATTGTAAAACAAAACTTGTGAATTATATCAGTTTCTTCCTTTTCTTTTTACAAAAATTACTGGAAATACGAAAGCTTCACCAGCAGCATTCATGTTTCACATGTAACTTAAAAAAAAATTCAGCACTGCGAAGTGATGCAGTGCTCTGTGCACTCTGTGGATAGGAAGCGTGAACAGCGGTAAAGAAGTTATAGACCGACTTTATCCATGTATTCACACGAGCGATATTCCCCCCAGAAGCAGAAGACTCGAAAAACGTCATAGCTTTCTGAGCGCGAGCGCTCAATGTCCAGTGTCCACGTACACTGGTAACCGTGAGGAATATCCTGCAACGCAGTCACAAGATATTCTGTAGCAGACGACAAGAAAGACGCCGACAGTGTCGTCTGCGAAGCGTCGTCTGCTAAGCTTTCTGAGCGCTAGCGCTCAATGTCCAGTGTTCATGTACACTGGTAACCGTGAGGAGTATCCTGCAACGCAGTCACAAGATATTCTGTAGCAGACGACAAGAAAGACGCCGACAGTGTCGTCTGCGAAGCGTCGTCTGCTAAGTGCTCAGTACGCCACTCCCGATATTCCGCACCGTGTGAATGCTCAACATAACACGGGACGGAACTTCGTCTCCGTAAGCAGTGTTTTTGCTTTTTCTTCCACTAGAATCTTCCGTGAGGTTGTCGCTCTTGTGAATACACAGTACGGAGACACAGAAGGCAGTGGTATTCAACCCACATCTGTTGTCATTTTTCTAAAAATTCATTTCAACATCAAATCATGGCGGGCCTTATACCCATGGCCCATCGCATCAGTATTGCAGCCTGTTAGTGTCATACATAGTCCATCATTCGACATCACCATCACATCATCGCCCATCTCTCGTGAGAGCCATGCAGTCCGCCACACCAATGCTGTTTTGTGCTTTTAATTTTTGGTTTGATGGCTCTGTAAAGAAAATGCATGTCACTGTGCAAAGTTATAAACGCGACAATTGCTTTATTCCGGTGCAAACCACCTGCGAAGGTGAGGGTAAGCGGTACTGAAGTGAGATATCATGTAGCGTATGTAGGCCCCCTCGTCCTCGGGCATATCATTCATGCAGAGTTGTTCGGCACGCTTGACAGCTGGGACTTGATTGAGAGAAACGTAGACTCGATTGACAGTGGGAAAAGAAGCCACGTCGATGAAGCGGGTGGACGCATTGAAGGCTTGAGGAACGAGGCACACATCTGCCAGGGTGATCTCATCGCCCACGCAATACTTTCCGGACGTTTCTTTTAGGACGGCTTCGAGAGCTGAAGATTAAAGAATAACGACAGACTCGGTGAGACCACGGAAAGGCTCGAAAAGAAAAAAAAAAGTCAGGAGAATTTAGGATTGCAAGCTCTGGCAGTGATTTATCCAGACCCCCCCCCGCACCCCCCTCATCTCGGGGAGACATCCCAAAAAGTTTGTGATATTGCGCAACACTTCGTCAAATGACGTCATTGTGTTCGACAGCGCCACCAGTTTCGTAGAGTTGAACTATGCGCGAAGCTAGGGGGGCGAGCAAGGTCGCGCCCGAAAGCCACGGTCTTGAGGGATTACGATGGTCTCTGAAAGGGACGCGACCTTCGGTCCTACTTTTCTTCAATAGGAGGCAGCGAACGAATGCCCATTCGTGGAACCCAGCACTCCCCTTCCGATTTGTTTCGGTTTCAGTCTGTCTACCAACGTCGTGATGACGTTTCTAGGGTAGAGGTTTATTCTGGGTAAGCCACTGAGCTCTGGGATACATATTCGCACGAAAAGTACGAGAGCAGGGCACAATCCTGGGCCCGTGTGCACAAAAATTATGCGGACACACCACCCCCTCGATACCCAATACAGCCTTCGTGTTCATTTCGCGAGAGTAACGAATACGTAAGTGATGGCAATAGCAAACCGAAACCGAAACCCAGCAGAGTAGCTCGTGGCCGCGGTGTCGGCTGTTTGCAGTCTTCGTGGTTTCCGTCGTGTGGCGAGATCTGTTGCAGCAACCACTTATGCAAAATATTGACCCGACCATTATGTTGTCCATGTCAACGGGATAGAAACGAGTACGCTTGAGAATTTTTTATTTTCAAAACACGGGCGCAGGACAGCCGGGAAAAGGTAGCGATTCTCGGCAGCCAATAAAACTGGTCGGATGAACTGACGTCGTAACGCGCCAGAAGGAGCTGGGAAAACCCTTCAGATTAATTCGCGCTTCCCAAAAGAAATAACTTACGTGACAGTTCGAATGTTCATGTCACGCCGTAAAGAAAGTTGAATTACGTACATATACGGTAGAAATATTCAGAAATGTACTTCATACTTGGTTCTTCAAGTACTCCCCATCATGGGTTCGATCTCTAATGCGCAGTTCCTAACCATATTATTCTCACAGTGGTAAATTTACCTGTAAAGCTTTTAGTGATGGCTTCTTTAGAGCTGTCGTTCCAATGCTGCTCTCCCAGGTACTTTATCATACTGAGGCCTTGTTTCGGATGAGTATCTGCTACGATTATCCCCACTATTTCACGAACCTGCGAAAATAAACATGACATTCTTTTTTCTTTTTTGAAGTGCCACAGCGGATCGAATTTTTTGCCTTCAAAATTCTGCCAAAATTGTGTCATTGCAACCAATTTATCTCTCAGTGTATCCTCCCAAAACATTGCCCAAGGTGCCCAATCCACCAATGCATCTGGCAACATTGCTCTTCCAATGTCGATTTCAGTCTCCTCAGTCCTCACCACAGCTGCTGGCAGGCTTCCAACGAAGAGAGGAGAGCGCTGTTGCTAGGAGACAGACGCAAGAGCTCTCCATGACGTCAGCTGCTCCTGGAGAATCCAAAATCTTGTAGTTGTGAACGAGGTCTCCCAGTTTTTTTTTTTTAAATCGTGTAACCGCGTGATTGTTCATTGACGGCCTTTATATTTTACGTACCCTGACTTTACGAGGGGGTTAATTTGTATTATTAAATAAAATAAATATCATTGTTTTAGTCCTTAGTGGTCCTATAAGTAGTTCATTTAGTGGTTCAGGCCGTGAGCCGGTCCCTGGACATATATCCTTTCTTCTCCTAGTTATGAGGCTGTAGCAACGCCATCTACAGACAAAGCGTGGTCGCTCGAGTGACGTAACTAACAATTAACAGCCCGCCAATCACAGCGTTGCTTTCAGCGGCAGTAGCTATGGAAACCAGCCGCCATCAACCGCATGGGAAGCCACTGGCAGCCACAGAAAACCTGCGTTTCAAATTCGTCTGCGGCGATTGACTGACATCGTGGCTGGCTTCTGCGATTGGCGGACTTGATGTGTACGTGCGAGGGAGTGAGTGCGGCATCTAGGCGACGTTCGGCTGTAGCAGGCGCCGTTTGACGTACGTCACTGCTACCCAATGCTGCCAGATGCCTCAATGTGAAATCGCTCTACGAGTCAACGAAAATATATATACCTTTGCCCTCGCAAATGCATCTGCGGGCATCATCCTCGGGGAAGGGTATGCCTCTTCTAAATATTCCAATATGGATGCCTATGGTGCAAAGGAACGCAGAAGAAATATGTAAAGGGTTGGCAGATTGTCTCAACCACGGGTTACTGTATTTACCGACTGCGAAATCCCGTGTCCGTCGACCACCAGCACAGGTACTTGACGTATTGGATTTAATCGTCCGAATTCTTCAGAAAACTGCTCAAAATTAATTTGACATCACATTCGTCTGAAAGGCCCGTCGCCGAAAGGCTATAAGAACTCACCTGTTCTTCTTCACCTTTTGGTCCGAGTAGATTTACGGTCCTGTATTCGTAGTCGACGTTCTTTAGTTCCAGAGCTGTCACAAAGGCACGCGATTTGTTTTTGAGAAAGTGCTGAAAGAGTCGGCATGCGACTTTTCGCTATTTTTTCGCGCAAAGACACAGAAAGGTCGTACCAATCCTCACTCTCCATGTTGCTCCCTTGTCAAAGCCGTACAGCAATGGCTGGAAAGAAAATTTTAAGCGGTCTGACGTTTGGTACGGTGCAAAGGGCCGTATATACCTTCGAGTTCATGCTCGCACACTCGTCAATGCGCTTCTGTTGTCAAACGTAAGTGATCCTCGGGTTCCTCTATCTGTTTCGTGTGTGGGGCCCTGTGACGTAACGCCTTCTGTCGCAACTTGCAATGTTTGCAACATTTTATCTTCTGTTCTGATCCCTTGACCTTGCCCGAAAGAGTGTAGGTTCGCTCCTTCGAGCAGCACAATGTACTGAAAGTCGAGTGCAATGGGGGTGGACGGGTAGGTGGAAGGCCTAGAACAGACCCGGGAAACTGAAGAACATTGATACGACACATACCGTCCACCCCCATTGCACTCGATTTTCAGTATATTGTGCTGTTTGTGTCGCACAAATCACGCTAGATGGTTAAACAGCGTGATCAAGCTTACTTTAACACGTGTACGCCGAAGTTTACTTGAAGCGAGGTACATTGGGGAAAGATATCGATGGAAAACCAATGGAAGAACTATCGTCAGCATCGTGAAAAAGTGATACGCTGAAGTCATAACCACACACAGCACGAGACATTGTAGAATAAACAACAACTTTTCGACTGACTGTCCCTCTCTCGACTAGTCTTATCAGATATGGTTTGCAAACGACAGTACTGGGACTTTGGATTGCGTTTCTGACCGTTGACACCGTGTTTCGTGCGCAGTTTTATTGTCGCTCCTAGTCTGGCGAGAGTTTGGCAGATAACTTTTAGGCGGTCCGAAGGGCAAATGCCAATTAACGCCGACAGAACCAATAACATATATCTCTCACCTCGCGGCGCTCGCCGTGATCCTACATGACTATACCAAATATCCGCATTTAATTCAGAAGAGGTTACTTAGGTGTTATCTTATTACACTTCGAGGTTAGACACATCACACATATGGCACTCACAGCTGGAACGCACCAGCATTGTTTGGGACCCATATACCAGAAATATCTATATATAGCAAAGGCTGGAATCTGTGCAAAACAAAACTGCAGTTTTTATAAGTAGAAACTGCTCTATAACGCATCCTCAATACGCTCTGCAAGTAACCGGGCGTTCTGCGCATATCTCCTCTCCCGGTTACTCCACTCGGGAAGCCCCATTGGCTAAGGCGGCGCCCTCCCTCTTCCCTCTCACTGCCTCCTCTCATGCGCAGAGACGCACTTGCACAGCGTATTAAAGTGAGACTGAGCCTAAATCATCTCTTAGTGACAGACGGACACTTTCCAGTTTGATATCACAAAGTGTCTCATTCCAACCCAGATCACAGAGAACCCAGATCAACCCAGACCACGCCATTTTTTTAAATATTCCGTGTTTGCGCCGCGACGCAACTGTCGCTATAAGCGGCGTACAGGTGTGAACAGGTGGAGAGAGGACAGCAGGAAGGACGGGACGACAGGGGGGGGTTAGTATGCGTCCAGGGTCGACTTCAGGGGGAACTGTGCCGACATATTCGTCTGGAAAGTCTTCGGAAAACCCACAGGGAAAACCTCAGACAGCACAGCCGGTGGTAGGGTTCGAACCCACCACCTCCCAGTCCTCGGCACGACCTTGGCTACTACCAACACCAGATCACGTGTTAGAGTGTGTATCGACAATAAACTTTCAGTTGAGAGTGTACGCAATCATGTCGTCTGTTCCTTCTTCCTCTTGTGTGTGTGTGTGTCACTCGCAGTGTTTATTTTTGATACTATACATGAGCGTGACATACCAGCTAGCCCGCTTCAGTACGTTAGTCTACAGTCATTTATCCATGCAAAGTTTTTGCCCCAACGGTTCCAAACTAACAGATTCCTTCACTGTCCTCGTCAACTCATTACTCGCTGAAGCCCTCTCCCCGGAGAAATAATGAGTACTGAAGATTTCGCAACATTTATACACGGTGCCTTTGATACAAAACGAAGTTAATTACGTAAACCTCGTGTTCTGTTTGGGTACTATCAATTCATGTTCCACTCCAATAGACTTCTCCCTGTTTGTAAACAAATGACGTCATAGTGTTCGACCGCGCCACCAATAGACGAGTTCAGAAAATCCCAGAGTGCTTAGCGTCGCTTTGAACTATGGGAGTTTACTAATACGAAAGAAACGGGAGGCCTCCAAACTGTTCCGATTTCTTCCCTACTGGTCCATTGTCCACGACGTGTCAAGGTCAGCGAAAGCGAAATGTGAAGGGGGGGGGATATGTTTATTAGACGAAAAGGGGGAAAAAAAAACGGGGAAAGGTCAGCCAAACGGGAGGTCGGCTTGCTATTCCAGAAATAAGAAATAATAATAAATAAATAAAAAAGGAAAGATAAGAGTTAAAGAAAGAAAGAAATAGGAAGGAATAAGAAATAAATAAATAAATAAATAAAATTAAGAAATAAGAAATAAAGAAAAAGAAGTAGGAAAAAACGAAAAACTACCAGATGATGAAAGAAGGATGAGGTAGATTAAAGACAAAGAAATGTGAAGGATTATTCTTCGTTCCCCCGTTCAGCAAGCGCCCAGGATGCAATGCGTGCGCAAAGAGCACTGGGATTTTCTGAACTCTTCTGTTTGGTAGACTTGAACAACGCTAGTAGCTATAGAGGCGAACAAGGTCGCGCCCGAAGGCCACGGTCTTGAGGGGATTACGATGGTCCCTGAATGGGACGCGACCTTCGGTTCTACTTTTCAACAGCTTTTCAATAGGAGGCAGCGAACAAGTGCCGATTTGTGGAACCCAGCCCTCCCCGTCTGGTTTGTTTCGGTTTCGGTCTGTCTACCAACGTCATGATGATGTTTCTCCGGTAGAGGTTTATTACGCTGCTTGTGTAGCCAGTTATGCCATCGAAATCTGTGTGTACCCATTTATGCCATTGAAATGTGTGTGTTACCCGCACCGGTTGTGCTATCTGGGGTTTTTCCCTGGGTTTTCCGGCAGACTTTCCAGGCGAATGTCTGCACAGTTTCCCCTGAAGTCGGCCCAGGACGCATACTAACCCCCCTGTCTCCCACTTCTTGCTGTCCTCTCTCCATCTGTCAACATCTGTACGCCGCTCATAGCCACAGTTGCTTCGTGGCGCTCACACGGAGTAAAAGAATAGAAATCTGGGTGTGCCCACTTACGCCTCTACTGGCCTCGGGCCTTTACGCGAAACGACAACAAATAATATGAATTTATTTCTTATCGATTTTTAAAATTAAGTTATAACTTTGAGAAATATGAAGTAAAGAAGGAGACTCAGCGCGCCTGATGACGTCACACGCATCTTCGTGAAACCGAAACGTGTGAAGGCTCGTCAGTTTCCTAAAAAGATTACCTGAAATGTTGCAAATGCTCACAGGGAGCATTTGTGGTAAGTTATCAACCAACGCTCGGTATACATACTCATCAAAAAATTCAAAGTTCTTTATTCGGAAGTGCATGTTAAGAAGAAGATGATGAGCGTGACCGAAGACATTGACACCCACTCACATTCTGCGGCATACCTCCGGGATCTTTGACCGGAACGGATGCTGTCACCACGGACAGACGTTTCCTGACCACTTCAATATATTTTTCCAGGCATCGCTTCAACCGCTGAGGTCCACCGTTTTAAGGCTTGCCGTTTCCATCTGTGTTTCTGTATATATATCTCCGCAAGGCTCGGAGTCCGCTTGGCCCAGGTTCATCTCCATTAGCATCTTTCAACACTCACTGGTATTAATCCCATTTACGAATTGTTTCTGCGTCTCAATTCCTGGTCATGTCACGCTAGTACCTCGTCCGAACCTTCAGCGATGGTCGCTTTGACCGACCTCCCCAAATAACGTCGCAGCCTTCTTAAAAGCAATTAATAGAACGCAATAAAGAAAGTCACCCATGATAGGATGAAGAAAGCTTATGAGTGGTACATGACAATGCAGGTGCATCAAGCGATACTGCTACTCTGCTGTCTCAGCATGGGCGCTGGCTGAGACCTGAGACAATTCATTAAAATGAGATGGCTATAGACATGGCTACTTGTTTGTTCATGACCATGTTGTTACCAGGTGTAAATAATGTGGTCCTTAGTATCCCATATAATACCGTTAAAACTCCCGCCTACTACCCTGGATAGCAGTTCACAGGCTGTACAACAAAACACGCAAAGCATATAACTCACCGATCCGTCGTCTAGGGTGCCTGACTACTAGAGGGAGCTAGTATTCAGTCATTTATGTCTATTGTCCACCATGGTGTACCATCCCAAGCAACGCAATGTATGGGTTTTCCAAAGACTTTCCAGCCGAAAGCGCGCAGCAGTTCACGCGCCAGCAGTTCACGCGGCATTGGTGAGGGCAACTGTGCTTTACAGCCTTCCTATTCTGCACAGGATATCAACAACTTCATTAAATACACTTCGGTCCCTGTTTGCTCGAAGCCTTCGTCGATGCCTCGGAGTTCCAAGAATGGCTGAAACACGGCAAGTACTGGCTGAAGCTGGTGAGCTCCCGAATGAAGTTCTCCGTGAACGGGAAACGGCTCGGCACTACCTCCATTTGCGTGCTCACATTCCCCGCCACCCTCTACTCAGGAAAATTCGATACCGCCCTGAAAGCGACTTCTATCGAGTAGCGCAGAGGACACGCCGGTCTCTCACTGGCTTCATAACTAAGGACACTATACCGCCGGAAGCCCCCTAGTCTCTACCGGTACCGCCCACTTTTGTACGCCTCCCAAACCTTCTGGAAAGAAGAGATCAGGTCCCCCCTCAAGTCCTCCGAGCCCATTTTCATGCTCTGGTAGACGCACACTTTTCTACGTTTACGGCAGCATATACTGATGGCGCATCCCGAAACAACAAGTCCGCCTCAGCCTTCGTCATTCCATCCGAAGGCGTCGTGCACGGAAGACGCCTCTCACATCCAACCTCCTCCACAGCTGCGGAACTCTATGCCATCCTTTTCTTTCTACAACACATCGCTGATTTTCCACCCCGGGAATGGGCAGTCTTTACAGACTCCAAATCTGCCCTTCAAGCAATTGAAAATTCCGGCATACGAGGCCCATCCGCACCCCTAGTCACAGACGTGCTAATGGCTTACCACACTATCTACGCCGCAGCCCACAGGCTAGTTCTCCAGTGGGTTCCAGCCCATTGTGGTGTCGTGGGGAACGAGCAGGCCGACAGCGCCGCAGAAGCAGCACTCTCGTATCGGAAACGGACCCGTATTGTTCTGCTGAGAGGAGACCGCCGTTCCATTCTGCGACGCCTAGTGACACCCCTGGCTTCCCGCCAACGGACAACCGACATTCTTCCCCCCTCTATGTTGAAGAGAGTTGATCCCACGCTCGCTTTCCGCATGCCACGAAACACCTCTCGTCAAGATGCTGCATTAATCCACCGAATGCGCCTCGATGTGGCCTTTACAGCTCAGTGGCGTTACCGCTTGAGGTAAGTTGACTCTCCCACCTGCTGCCACTGTGGTGCTCTTGAGGATCTGGAGCACATTCTTCTTCATTGCCCTCACTACGAACCTTCCCGAACCACACTCTCCGAGTCTCTTCGTCAGCTGGACTCTCGCCCTTTCTCCCTATCGAAATTGCTTGGTCCCTGGCCCAATCCAGCCCAGCAACGCGCTGCGCTCAAAGCTCTTCTGACATTTCTGGACACCATCGGACTTCGATCGTTATTGTGAAGGGGCTCGTTATTTTATTCCCCCCATTCCATCCAGCAATGGGGTAGAGTATCGCCTGTGGCGATGAAACTCCCCACTCTACATGGTCGACAATAAAGTTGTTGTTGTTCCAGCCGAATGTCGGCGCAGGTCCTCCTGAAGTCGGCCCAGGTGGCATACTAACCCCTTTGTCCCCCACTCCTTCCTGCTGTTCTCTCTTCATCTGTACGCTGTTCACAGCCACAGTTGATTCGCGGCGCCAACACGGAATAAAGAAAACATAGGGTTGGCTGGCAGCTGTCTTATCAGTGTGCCGATTCATTTCGCAGAGCTGCACATGAATACAAGCAACCTTGATCTACCCTGACACCCCCTCTGCACTCGCGCTTTCAGTACATTGTGCTGCGTGGGATATGGCTGGCGGCAGCTCCCTGGAGGGTGCGAAGAGTGCTCCGTTTCTCCCTAGTGACCCAAAATGTCGTCTTTGAGCCTGCTCCAGTTATGATGCAACCCGAGGCGCTCCCAACATGAGGAGCTTAATTATACCTTCGATATAAACCACTTGTTGCCGATGAGTAGCCGGTTTGTTTACGTAAATCCACTAACAAATATATCTTTACACCGGTCCAGCGTTACTCGCCACACCGTCGTGTTCTTCCTCTGACTTCAGTAGTATGCGGGCCTCTGATTCGTCCGTGAGACGGTTCAGGATTAGCCAATCAATCGCAATCAACGGCAGACATTTTCCTTGGATGCAGTGGTTTGTAAAATTTCTGCGCGCTTGCGCTGCTTTATAAGCGTGCTCTGTTGGCCCATTTGGTACATTCTAGCAAAAAAAAAAAAAAAAAAAGAGAGAGAAAAAAAATAAGAAGAAGAAAAGAAATGAAGAGAAAGGTGCTTGACTAGCAAATTCCATGTTTCTCCGTTTTTGCGGCGCGCTGTTTCTTCAAGATCGAATACTGGTTTCCTTCAAGCTTTTGCTTGCATCCTTTCAATGACGTGGTGGTTAGCAACGGCATGTCGTCAAAATCTCACGAAAAAGGCGAAAACAAGAGGAACGCACACAACACTTTCATGTTCCATTCCGTCCAATGATTTTACTTGGGCTTGAGTCCTGTTTCCTGAAAAATACAAGCACACGCGCACATGTATCAACAGCGGCAGCGTAGCCAGAAAAAAAAACAAAACAAAAAAACATGAATATATATATTTCGAGGGGAATTCTACGGGAACTTTACACGGAGGGAGAGGATTGCACCCTCTTTTCCCACTTTTCAAATGCACTACAGAAGGTACGATAAAGGGTTGTTTCAACTCCGGAATCTCCCTTCATCTTCCTCTAGCTATCTGATCAACTGATCAACAATGGTCGAGCCCAAAACCGACAGTAACGCTCGGTGAAATATCCTACGACAGTACGTCTCTGCGCATGAGAGAAAGAAAAGGTTGGAGAAAGCACGTGCCAAAAGCGTCCGCGTCTGTCCACTCAGAAGGCAGCAACCGCGTATTCACACGAGCGACATCCTCACGGAATATTCTAGTGGAAGAAAAAGCGAAAACACTGCTCACAGAGACGAAGTTCCGTCCCGTGTTATCTTGAGCATTCACACGATGCGGAATAGCAGGAGTGGCGTACTGCGCATTTAGCAGACGACACTTAGCAGACGACACCGTCAGCGCGTATTGCTGTCGTCTGCTATAGAATATATTGTGGCTGTGTAGCAGGATATTCCCCAGGGTTTGCACTGTACGTGTAGACACGAAGTTGAGTGCTCGCGCTTACGTGACAGCAGAAAACTAATGATGCTTTTCGTATCTTTCGTTTCTGGGGGAATACGTCGCTCGTGCGAATACACGGTAAGGGGGCATACGCAGAAGGGCCACAACACTACGGTGAAAAAGATGAAGCAACGAGGACCTCACGTGCAGTAGTTGTGTTACCATATTTGAGGGCGATCCAATAAGACCGTTTTACGTGCACGAGGGAAAGGGAAAAAGCTGATGACCTACTTGCATATAGACCTGTTTCTGGGACAAGATCGTGCGAGTGAGCAACAAAGGCAACGCCCCAAAATATGCAACGCGCGATAGACGATTTTACAAGGATGCGCGCGGCGTAAAGCACCATCATGGGGACTTTGAGGGATTCGCTCCGAGATCGAACGGTGTCGGCGCGCTGCGGAGAACGGAGAACTACCGTAGTGTGGATGCGTCGTCTGCTTTTACACGTTTATTCCGCACTCAGTGCAGTAGGTGGAGCATTGGGAAACCGAACAGTATCGTACCATCGCGGCACAAGTGATCTTCCGACGAATATACACAAGAATGACGGAAAAGAACACTCAACGCCAAACATCGGCCCACGTTTATCCACACCAGAAAGGTAACAGTGTCGCCCCCTATAGGTCGATCCCGCAGCGATGCCTCGGTTATGGTTTATCTTGGTTGACGCTGCTGCAGCGCAAACCGGGAATGCTGTTGTTCTTTTCCCTCCTCCTCTGGTTGCCTCATAATGATCTAAGGCCCTGTAAGTTCCCATGAACCCTTGCGTGCCACAGGTGGCTTGTAGCACCATGCAGAACCCGCTGATGAAGCTACCTTTACGAGTGGCCGCTAGGGCCCTAAGTGGCGCTGTGAAAACTTCGTTACAACAGCCATAAAGAGAGTTTAGGTGGTGGGACGCCCCGTGTTATCCAATGGAGGACTATATGTCTCGCTGCGAACCTGCAGACCAAATCTTACAGCCAACGAAGCAATAGACACGAAGAGAATTTGCTCCGTAACCCATCCGGCTGTGGCATCAGGGGTAGACAGCTCCACCAGTGAGACGTCCTAGGGAAAGATCACGTGCTTACGAGGACCAGTAGAAGGGGCGGGAGCTCCCGCCTGCACACTTTGAAACATGCGGGTCATAGTGGAATTTAGCAACATTACGGCTTGCCCCGAACGGGTGCGAACACGCTGTGCAAGTAAGGCAGCTGTCAACGCATCTCCTCAGTTTCCCTCTCCTTGCAATCGATCGTGCTGCGACGTCAAATAAGGGAGACACATCTCAAGGTAGAGGCGCGCGTGGTTCCTTCTGTGTACCCATACGCCAGTAGTATATGAAATCCCCCTCATTGCTGCCTTGCGACAGGACAGACACTTGGTCACGTGGTTTCCCCAGACTTTACCTCCTCCCCTGCGTGGAGACAAACCGTTGTAGCGTACAGACACAGCCGTCCAGTTTGCTGACGTCCCACTTTCGATTTCCCGCATTCATAAAAGTGACCTTTGCTGTTTTCTGTATAGCAACGGAACCCCTGCCTATACCTGCGGTGGATCCGTACCCTGGGTTGGGGGCGGGGCGGTATCTTTGTCGGAGCACGTAGTAGGGGATGGGAGAGAGCAAAATACAATGTATAAACTGACGTTTCGAGGGGGAGGGGTACAATCACCTCTCCCCCTCCGAGATCCACCACTGGCCTATGCAGGACCTTTTCTACGGATAATTGAGTCTGGCTTACGATGTAAACGTTCTTAACGTATAGCTTGTAGGAGTACATGAGGTCTAATCTTTTAATGGGTTCGGCTTTCTGCTTGACGGCGGTGAAGTTTTCAGGATGGTCATTGTCCATGAATATCATCTTTCCAGCGTGCGCCTTGAAGATGATCTTCATCCTCTCCCGGCCCTTGTAATCTTCGCTTAGTCTGTAGTCGTCGTGGGCGACCATCACCCTGCGACAGAATCGACGCTCTTTTGCGGTGGTGTCGGGTAGACTGAGGCAAAAGCATCGGGTCAAAAGCCACCCATTTCGAAATCAGACCGTTTTCATCTATACCCTGTTCGAAGTATCGTCGGCTACCGACACGTGGCACAAACAGCAATAGAAGGGTAAAACCACAAACGGAGAGGTTAGATTGTCAATATACCGTACTTTCACGCGCATTAGCCGCGGCTTATGAGTGATTTTTTTTCTCACGGGCGCTCTGCAGCTTATCCACCGGTGTGGCTTATCTGGTGACTATTCTTCGTATTTCCCCCATACGCCGATTTTAACGAAAGGGCCGACAGTGTCTCTGGAAGAGCACTGCCGTGCCGATGCACGAAGAGTGCGTAACAGGGGTGGGTTGCACATTCGAGTAGATTGATCTTCCTGCACTCTAAAAACTGAACTTCACCGCATAGCACGCTCTGCGCCAACCATTGCCGCGAATGATAGGGTTATCGCTTGTGATTCGAAGAGACAAGAGGGCGTACCCCTTTTTGTGTCAATTTGGATACATGATAATCGACACAAAAAGGCGTACGCCTCCCTCTCTCCTCGAGTCAGAAGCGATAACCCTATCATTTGTGGCGATGGTTGGCACAGAGCTTGCTATGCGGTGAAGTTCAGTTTTTAGAGTGTGGTGCATTCCCCCAAGCGGCTTTAAAGAAAGTGGTGACAGTGATCCACGTCTTCTGGAAGACCACTGACCCATCAATCAATGAAAAACGCCCAATGCGGGACACAATCTGATATTGATAGAACTCTAGAGCTGACCTCCTTTGTTGCACACTATAGGCTGACCCCGGACTGTGGACCACAGGGTTTATGGCATTCTCTATGGTCTCCTGTCCTATGGTCCTTTGTCACACAAATCAGTCGTCTCGTATTGCCCGCGGCTTATCTGCCAGGAAATTTTCAAAACGTCCCTAAAAACGCGTCCTGTGGCTTATCTGCGGTGCGGCTTATACGCGTGAAATTACGGTACTCCAATTACATTAGGTTACATTGGCGACATAGTTTAAAAGCTTGTTTCTTGTAGATCCAGCAGATACGTGTTACTGAGAATAGTCAATATTTTTAGTTCATTTAATAAAATCGTGGTTAAAATGGTTTGGGGCGATGCCTGGTGGAAAATAATCCCCAGTTTGTCGAGCAACAGGTATCAACGTTCCCTACTGGTAGTTCACCATACTACCGACTTGCTGCTCATGACGGCTACGTAGCCAACTTCTTTTGTTTTAGACACGGTGTTATGCGCATACAATGTAGTTTTGCCACTGTACTTGACAAGCAATGTGTAGAAGACGGCCACATCGACGCAGTGTTGCCTGTGAATTCCCAATTTTAATGTTCGGAAAAGCGACGAGTGGAATTGTGACGAAAATTGTGACGCAAGACTGACTGAGGCTATCCAATGGAAACATTTTCTGAGATTGCAGCTCTACTGCTTAAAGGGACTATGAAACGATTTTTTTCTTCGTTTCGTTCGAAAGAAGACATTTTTCTGAGTCTAGAACCGAAATTTTACTTTCGTCGCGCGAGCGGACCTCTCGGGAGCGAATTTAAACGGAGCGGCGAAGGGAGGACAGCTGGCGCCGCGCCGTGGGGAGCTGCCGAGCGGAGACACAACGGGTAACTTGACGCGACCACGGCCGGCTCAGCAACACGTCATCGTGACGTATTGCCGAGCCGAGGAATCCCGCCAGGAGCATGCGCCGTAGGATCCCGCGTATGCGTTCACCGGGAGTGGAAATCTCCATGACAGCAGCTTTCGCGCGATCGGCAGATTTCGGCAGTGGCGGCAGCCACAGCGCGAGCTCGCGGCATTACTTGCCATTGTGCAACACCGGTGACGTAACGGGGAACCGAAGTGCGGTCCGTACAGTTACACCATCGGCAGGGAAATATGCGCGAGAGAGGAGGAACGCGGAAGAGACATTTCCAGCGCGCGCTCCTCGCAGAGTGGAGCGATTTCGTCCGGAAAAATTTGTGGCATATTAGTTTCTCTGCGGGAAGAACAGTTTCCATCGAAAAAAAGTATGGGGGTTCGGGAAATTTCAGAGTCCCTTTAACGATACCTTTAAACACAGCGTGCACATAATATGTAACCTATCTATTATCGTGCGCGGCATTGTTATATTGCCCGAGTATCTTATGATCCTGTTTAGGGTGATCCCTCCTGTTCGTTTATGTGGCAGCTGTGCCCTTTGGGCCTATAGACTGTCGATGGGGACATACACTAAATGAATATATAAATCCCAGAGGGAAACCCAGTTACCATCCGGTTGCATCGCCTTCGCAGATCACGTAGCCACCTTCGTAGAAAGGAACTTGTGGCGCATGGAAGTCTTCAGCCTGGAACGGTTGTAACGATCACCTTGAAAATGTGTTTCCACGAATTGAATGAGGTCACACGGGACATCTGTTGCTTCTTAGCGACGTTACTCTTTGCGTGTAGAGTCCCGTATGAGCCTCAGGTAACTCGCACATTCGCACAGATGCATATACGTCACGAGTCGCGGTAATGTTCACGATGTAACTATTCCCAAAGAATGATAAGCCAATCTCCCTGTTTCTTTGGAGGGCGTGACATCACGCTGCAAAGCTTGGATTTGATAACCTCCTTAAAGGGGTTGAGAAACCACACGGATATAACTTTGTCTCTGGCACAGTCTGTACGCCTTACTCCACGCACTCCGTACTCAAAGTCCCACCTCCCACCTCCTATTATTTTTTATGCTACAGAGTTTTAAAAATCTCAATTTTTTGAGGCGCCAAACGGTGCCAGGCAGCTCCATGAAGTCGGCGGAAAGTGATGCACCCTAAGCGCCGCTAGGGTGCCTCAATACTATCTCCCTCTGCATAGGGTGAAGACAACGGCGTCGTCTGCTACCAATTGGCGCCATCTTGAGGCCCACGCACAGCTCGCGATGCGCTCACAGAAGTAGAGTAGTGCGCTTAGCAACACAACTATACACTGTTAAAACAGAACTTCACCGCATAGCACGCTCATAGTTAGGGAGTGACTTTTTCGGGTTAAATGCCTTTCTCAGATTCGGGGGGCAGAAATCGGGTGCTATTTTTAAGCCTGTAATTCGGGGAGAAATCGGGCGATAATTGTGCCTTCGAGTATTATCGGGTGTTTTGTTTCTCATTAAGACCTTTCCTAATCTTTTCTATTCTTTTTTTTTGTGTGTATGGGGGGTGTACCCTACCGGCACTAATCCCCGAAGGCACAGACAGCACCTTGGCCCAATATTGGGCCGACATTGCAAATATCAGTCCAATATTGGGCCAAGATGTTGTTCTGCTTGGGAGTGCTAACACACATGGGTGTATTGCTGGGAACGTAAGTGACCCATTCTTACATGTGTTACCTTTGTTCGTCTTCAGTGGAAACGTCACTTGAGGGTTTCATAGTGGCTGGAATTCGGGGAGAAATCGGGTTTAACCCGAATTGCTCGGAGGTCAGTTCGGGGGGGGAATAACCGGGCGGAATCGGGTTTAACCCGAAATAGTCACTCCCTACTCATAGTCAACCATCATTCCGAATGATATCATTCTGTGTATTGATTAGCTGAAAATGGGAGGAGGCGCCTATCTGGGACAGATTATCATGTCCCAGATAGGCGCCTCCCCCCCCCCCCCCTGTTTTGAACAAATCAGGACACAGAATGATATAATTCGGAATTATGGTTGGCTAGGTGCGTGCTATGTGGTGAAGTTCTGTTTTAACAGTGTACGGCTGCGTTCCAATACCTCGCGCCCGCGAAGCCGCCCGACTAGGCAGCTGAGTAGACCCTTTTGCTTGTCACTATTGGAACAGGCTTGCCTAGCCGAGGCGCCTGTGGCGCCATCTCGTTGCTCACACAAGAAATGCGTACGGCGCAAGCGCAGCTGATACTAGCGTTTCCCGCTGTCAGCCACCCTGGCTGTCAGATGGTCAGGCGTACACTCTTAAAAATGAACTTCACCGCATAGCACGCTCCTAGCCAACCATTATCTCGAATGATATCGTTATCTGCCCTGATTTGTTGAAAACCGGGGGCGTACGCCTTTTCTGTGACAATTATGAACAGCATAAGTGTCACAGAAATGGCGTACGCCCCCCTTTTTCAACAAATCAGGGCAGATAACGATATCATTCGAGATTATGGTTGGTTAGGAGCGTGCTGTGCGGTGAAGCTCATTTTTAAGAGTGTATAACTAGACTGCATCGATGCGCACTAGGCGGTAGCCGACTGAATAGCGGACTTTGCGAGATTTGGAACGAGACTTAACATGGCGGCACTTCCGGTTAGACCGCTAGCCTACATTTTGGAGTCGCGTAAATACGTAGCAGAGGAGGTTTGAAAAAGTGGGTGAAATCGGCACACACACTCTTAAAGACGAACTTCGCCACATAGCACGCTCCTAGCCAACCGTCATCTCGAATGATATTGTTCTGTGCCCTGATTTGTTGAAAATGGGAGGCGTTCGCTTTTTTTTTGTGACACTTATGCTGTTCATAATTGTCACAGAAAAGGCGTACGCCTCCCGTTTTCAACAAATCAGGGCAGATAACGATATCATTTGAGATGATTATTGGGATTGATGATTTCAAATGATGATGAATCAAATGATGATTTGATTGAGATATGAGGTTGGTTAGGAGCGTGCTATGCGGTCAAGTTCATTTTCAAGAGTGCGGCATTCACGTATGGTAAGCCTGAGTGTCAACATGGCGGCTTTGCGACGTCCGCTTCTACAAAGGGTGACTCCACCCTATACAGAATGAGCCAGTAAGCACGCAGCCACCCCAATTGCCGCTAGGGTGCCTGAATACTTACTAGCACCCTAATCGCCGCCTTCACCTAGCGCCCTCTATGTGTAAAAACAAATAACTTTCATGTAACCACAGCCACCTGTTGTACGTGTGTGTAAATAATAAATGTGCCTTATTTTTTGTTGTCCCAGAAGCTTCGGCGGGCCCCAGGCAACGGGGTCGCACCAAGCCCACCCTGCCACAAAAGGGAAAGGGTCAGTCTACCTCTAATGAGAGTTCATACCAAGACATCAAACGTCATGGACATGGAACCCATCAAGAACTTTTGGGTCGCATCCACAGGTTTTGAGTACTCTATCACAACTCGCTCCGTTTCTTCTCTTCACCGGAGGTGGGTCAGAGGCGGGTCAAACCACTCAGGCCGACGCGGGACTCTTATACTATACGTGCCATACTCTTCACCGCGGAGTTGGGACATACCTCAACGAAGACTGTGCCCGGGTCCTCTTTGTACGTCACATGGCTTTCGATGACAACAGGACCTGGGGGGTCGCAGAAGTGTCTCTTGGCACCAACGTAATCCCGCTGATGCATCCTGTGCATTTCGTACTCTCTGCCGTCTACAAAAAACTGTCAACAGCGACAGTTGTCATGTCAGTAAGCAAACTGGACGACAGAAGGAACGAAGCGTACCTTGACGAGACCGTCGACAACCTTAAACTGTAGGATGTAGACGCCAGGCTTAGCGTTATCCATTACGTACGAGTATTGGTTATAAAGGGTCGTGGTGTCCAAGCTGCTGTACACGGCGAGGTCTGTGGCCCGATGATAAATCTCGAGAAAGACGCGCGGACTCTCAAGGACTCGAAACCTTGAACTGGCAGTGAAGGGAGGAAAGAACGCGTAAGAAACAATTTCTTCTCTCTCTCTCGCTTTATACAGGGCGTTTCGTCTAAAGTGATAAAAACTTCCAACTGGCGGCGCGCTTGCCGGAGAATTGCGGGATTTTCGGCAATTACACTCTTAAAAATGAACTTCACCACATAGCACGCTACTAGCCAACCATCACCCCGAATGACAACGTTCTCGCCCCTGATTTGTTGAAAACGGGAGGAGGAGCCTATTTTGTGCATTATGGACAGCACAAAATAGGCTCCTCCTCCCGTTTTCAACAAATCAGGGGCGAGAACGTTGTCATTCGGGATGGTGGTTGGCTAGGAGCGTGCTATGTGGTGAAGTTCATTTTTAAGAGTGTACCTTCTGAAATCGTTTGCAGCCATTTAGGAAGCTTCTGGGCAATTTTTAATTGAGAGAAATTTATTTTTTCAATCGAACTTCATTTATTCTTTCAATCGAACTGAAAATTTGTCAAGCCGACCTCATTTTTTTTTTTACATAAATAATGGTGGTGGTGGTGGTGATAGGGCTTGCCGTTGTCGGCCTCACGTATGTGGGCAACGTCTACGACTCACGCCCTGGGGGAATGTGCGTCCTGGGCCGACTTCTAGGGGAACATAATAATGAAGTCCTCCACGGATAACCGCGGACCCAACAAGAATTATGCACAACATAGTGACAGAGATAGTCGAAAAAAAAAAAGGTAACAGTGCTGTTCTAGCCTCGCCTGCCTTATTGCCGCAAAAAAGCGCGCGCGAAATGTGCGTCTAGAGGAGGAAGTGTCACTGCCTCAATTTGTTTCGCTTTCCTTGCGATAAGACGGTCGTCGCTACCATCAAAGGAAAGAAAGGTAAAACAACAGGCGGGACCACTTCCTTGTCTGGTCGCACCTTCCGTGCGCTTTTTTTTGCGACAATCCAGCAGGCAGTGCTAAAGCAGCACTCTCACCATTTTTTCCCCGACTCCTTGTCGTTGACTAAATTGGTCCGACTATTTGCGGCATTCCTTTTCTTAAAGGTGTTGCGACACTTTCTCTGATGTGTTGAAGCATAATATATATGCGTCGTACTCATTATGAGACCACCGTGGAAAAAAGAATTTTTCCTCTCGCTAGATTGGTTCGGAAAAATAGGCGCAGCCACGAAACGACGACCCACGGTGTGACCTCACGGACCCCTCTCCCCCATTTGGCTTTCGAGACGCGCGTCTTCCCTCGCTGCTCCTGTGTGACGTCACCGATGTCGCTTCTTTGGGGCCGTTTTTCTCCGTACCTGCTCACGTCATGGACCTGAAAACTTGTATATGGGATGATGTCGGGTGATAGAATCGTTTTTCGTATTTATCTGGGAAGGCTGGAAACCAGCTGTCACAACACCTTTAAGGTTTCTCAAGGTCTAGCTTTTTGTCGTTGGCTCCACCAGTGCTTGTGGATGATAAAGATCAATTCGATTCGATTCAGTTCAAGGTCGCGCACTAATTAGTTCTTCCCTCGCTTTTCCAGCAAGGGGATTCCGGCAAACTCTCAACATCCAACGTCTGCGCTCTTGCCATGTACTCCGTCGAATAACCATCAACCTATTCCATTACTTCGCGTGGGTTTTCGACGGCGTGGTCAGGCGCCCACAAATAATCAGCCGACATTTCAAAATGGATTGAAATCATGTGGCCGCTCCATAAAAAAAGAAAAGAAGAAAAAAATCAAAGAGAAAAGAAGGAAAGTCATGCAAGCACATTAGGCGGCATTTATATTTTGAGTACTGTGTTTTTGAGGTAATACATTTATCATATCACACAAATAAATATGGTTCTTGGTCCGTACACTCTTAGAAATAAACTTCACCACATAGCACGCTCCTAGCCAACCATCATCCCGATTCCCGAATGACAACGTTCTCGCCCCTGATTTGCTGAAAACGGGAGGAGGAGCCTATTTTGTGCCATTATGCACGGCACAAAATAGGCTCCTCCTCCCGTTTTCAACAGATCAGGGGCGAGAACGTTGTCATTCGGGATGATGGTTGGCTAGGAGCGTGCTATGTGGTGAAGTTCATTTTTAAGAGTGTAGGAGCAATTTAAGTCATGCCTTGGGCATGTCGTGCGCGCGCGTGTGGCTGCCCAGGATGGGCGTAGTAGTCCAGCTTAGTCACATGACCATAGTCCAATCATCATCTCGAATGATATGGTTCTCTGCCCTGATTTGACGAAAACGGGAGGCGTCAGCCTTTTCTGCGGTAATTATGAAGTGCATAATTGTCACACACACAAAAAAAATAATGTTTACGCTTCCCATTTTCAACAAGTTAGGGCAGGGAACGATATCATTCGAGATGATGATTGGACAGCAGGTGATGTAACAGACGTTCCGCTTGCGGCCTTAGGTTTGCCATCTGACTACACTCTTAAAAATGAACTTCACCGCATAGCACGCTCCTAGCCAACCATAATCTCGAATGATATCGTTATATGCCCTGATTTGTTGAAAACGGGAGGCGTACGCCTTTTCTGTGACAATTATGAACAGCGTAAGTGTCACAAAAAAGGCGTACGCCTACCGTTTTCAACAAATCAGGGCAGATAACGATACCATTCGAGATTATGGTTGGCTAGGAGCGTGCTATGAGGTGAAGTTCATTTTTAAGAGTGTATAGGGTATTAGCTTCGGTATCAGAGTCTCGCAGACGGCAGACAGGTACAAAGACAGAGTGTTGCTTACATATTCACCGGATTAGTGTACTTGAGGGCATGAGTGATGGTGATATCAGGTTCAACACCTCTGGGAGCGTCAAAGTACAAGTCATCGCCAGTTTCAGCACCTCCCTGCAATTGGTCCACGCGCAGTTTAGATCCTTGTTCCACAGCCCCCCCCCCCCCCCCCGTGCAGCCACAATATTGCGTTTGCGGAGAGCGGGGCTCTGTTGCCATGGCGACGATCCGCTGTTAGCACAAGCGGAACCGTGAACACATCAGTGTGAACTAGCTTTTCATAGTGAGGTTTAATTTAGTTTTTTGGTTGATTTAGTTTTAGCATAATCGTGTCGTTCTTTTTTTTTTTTGTCATGCTTGCTTATGTTTTTCATGGTTTTCTTCTAACAATGTGGTGCACCATTGTTAAGATTATGGTTGTTCGTGAGCACTACGAAAAAGAAAAGAAAATTGAATTAGTACATCGTACGCTTTCGCCTTTGCGAACGTCACACTAAGAACATGAGCATGTTTAAGAACGCGGAGGCGTTCAACTAGCAACTGATTTTATCTGAACACACAACACTACACTCTTAGAAATGAACTTCACCGCATAGCACGCTCCTAGCCAACCGTAATCTCGAATGATATCGTTATCTGCCCTGATTTGTTCAAAACGGGAGGCGTACGCCTTTTTGTGACACTTATGCTGTTCATAATTGTCACAAAAAAGGCGTACGCCTACCCTTTTCAACAAATCAGGGCAGATAACGATATCATTCGAGATTATGGTTGGCTAGGAGCGTGCTATGCGGTGAAGTTCATTTTTAAGAGTGTAGAGTCTGGAAAGTCCCGGGCAACAAAGGCGACCTCTAGCGGTGACAGGTTGACTGACCTCTGACTCACGTTATTGGACGAACGATGTATGAAGGTCGCTTCTACAATTCACTAGACTAATTCACTAAGACCTCACTGGTGTCTCCGCGCAGACGTTCCCCTACCTAATACACAGCGAGTCCTAGTGCATGGTACGCAATTATTGGCTTTGCGTAAGTAAGGCACTGCGTTTTACGCACGGTTTTACGCACGCGGAAAAACACCAAGAGAGCTTCGCGCGGTGCGCAGGACCGCCGCGCTATCCTTTTCGTACGCAAAGGCGATCTGTATTGCAATGCTCTAAAACTTACTACTATCAGTGCTATGTGCGCTCATATAGCTGCGGAACCCAAAAGTGAACTAAACGATAAAAGCCGGGTAGGTGATATAGTTGCTGACGTCACACTAATGCCTACCAGCTCAAAAAAAAGAAGAAAGAAAGAAAGAAAGAAAGAGAAAAAGGAAAGAAAAGTAAAAAGGGACCATTCGGGGATGACGTTGTTTCCCCCGCGTATCATGCAGTCCTAATGGAATCTAATGGAACTCACGTTATATATGATGTGTAGACCAGGAGTCCTGCGCACGCTGGAGATGAGTTTAAATTGGTCGTCGTTGTAAAATTCCTTGTTCGTCTCTTCGTATATGGAAGATCCTAGCGAATGGAATACCTGCGCAAAAAGGTACACACAAATGCTATGCAGATGAAACTATAGCCAATTAAAGGAGCGCGGAAGGCTCCTCGAACATTTTTTTTTACCGCGCTATGTGAACGTACACTCTTAAAAATGAACTTCACCTCACAGCACGCTCCTAGCCAACCATTATCTCGAATGATATCGTTATCTGCCCTGATTTGTTGAAAACGGGGGGCGTACGCCATTTCTGTGACACTTATGCTGTTCATAATTGTCACAGAAAAGGCGTACGCCACGTGTTTTCAACAAATCAGGGCAGATAACGATATCATTCGAGATAATGGTTGGCTAGGAGCGTGCTGTGAGGTGAAGTTCATTTTTAAGAGTGTAGTATTGACGTCACGTCATCCGAGCCGTTTTACTGGCTGTCGTGACTCGTCTGCTCCGGCGTGAGAGCAAGGGGCGACCGGTTGACCGCTCTGCTTCAGACGCGGGAAGGGCGGCGACAGATACTGCCGCAAAGGGGAAGAAAGACAAAAGAAAGCGCGTGCCAGACGACCCGTCCCACTACACTATTAAAACACAACTTCACCACATAGCACGCGCCTAGCCAGCCATCATTCTGAATGATATCATCCTGCGTATATTGATTTGTTGAAAATGGGAGAAGGCGCCTATCTGGGACACACTGTCTTGTTCCAGACAGGCGCCTTCCCCCTGTTTTGAACAAATCAGGACGCAGAATGATATTATTCGGAATGATGACTGGCTAGGATCGTGCTATGAGGTGAAGTTCTATTAACAGTGTACGTAATGGAATACCTATGAACACACACACACACACACACACACACACACACACACACACACACACACACACACACACACACACACACACACACACACACACACACACACACACACACACACACACACACACACACACACACACACACACACACACTTAGAAATGAACTTCACCGCATAGCATGCTCCTCGCCAACCATCATCTCGAATGATAGCGTTATCAGCCCTGATTTGTTGAAAACGGGAGGCGTACACATTTTTTGCGACACTTATGTGTTCATAATTCTCACAAAAAAAAAAAAAAAAAGGCGCACGCCTCACGTTTTCAACATATCAGGGCAGATAACGGTATCATTCGAGATGATGGTTGACTATACGAGCATTCTATGCTTTGAAGTTCATTTTTAATAGTGTAATGCCGCAGCGCAAAGCGCGCTTATCAGCCTTATCAGCCGACGCGTTCTTCTCGCTTCTTCAGTATTAAAAGAAAAAAAGAAAAGAAAAGGTAACTCCCATATCTTAATCTTAACCGAACAAAATGGCTCTGTTAGTTTAACGCAATGATTTTGTTCACTTAACATTCCCCCCAGTTCCCCAAGGGTGGCTGATGTCGCGGTAGGACATGAGACCGAATTTTTTTCCAGTGTTATTATTAAGGTTGACCGGAGATGTACATGTGATTACGACGCCTACTACAGAACATACGCTTCATTATACGAATCGACATGTTGACAGCAGACGGGAATAAGATTTAAGTGCAGACGATGGATCGATTTTGAATACAACTGAAGAACTAAAATTAAGTTCTGCTATTTGATAGGGAAGAAAAAAAAAACGGAAAAATGTGGAAGGAAAGGAATGACTCACATTTAAAAGGAGAATCCAGACGGAGTGACGGGCACGTATATGTTGCATGAGTCGAAGGAAAAGTATGAAAAAGCTGATGGAAGACGTGAACTGCTCGAAGCGTTATGCAGCGCTGCTAGTGGTCTCAAGTCGAAAGCGAAATTCTCGTAGAGTAGGTGTTGTCAGGTGCAATAAAGCTCAATTTTGAATAGACTCGATAACAACAATATAAGCCGTAAAACGTAACTCGAAAAGAAACGAATAATGAAGACCCCCCAGATGGTGTTAAAGAATCCGCGGTCGAAAGGGATGGATGAATTTCAATCGCTTCTATATACAGGTGCCAGTTATAGAGAGGCCTCGTGCTTGTAATTTTGTGGCTTTCACCAGACAGATATGATTACAATTGCGATGCCACGTACTCGATCTCATATGGATTAGTTCTTATCAGGATCCTCATATAAGTGAGGGCGTTCTCGCGGTTTCTCATTAAAGATATCGGTGGTGCTTAGAAAGGTATCCTTCATTCAAGGTCTTCCCCTTGCCCATCAGCAAGCGCCTAAAAAGTAGCGCACCCATTTTTATATACTACAGAAACAATGATACAGTAATAACATTTATCTATAAACCTCACGAGTGTAATGGAAAGCGGCCGTCGGATTAATATGGCGCAAGAGCATATCTGCTATTACACTCTTAAAAATGAACTTCACCTCATAGCACGGTCCTAGCCAACCATTATCTCGAATGATATCGTTATCTGCCCTGATTTGTTGAAAACACGGGGCGTACGCCTTTTCTGTGACAATTATGAACAGCATAAGTGTCACAGAAATGGCGTACGCCCCCCGTTTTCAACAAATCAGGGCAGATAACGATATCATTCGAGATAATGGTTGGCTAGGACCGTGCTATGAGGTGAAGTTCATTTTTAAGAGTGTAGGTGAAAGAGAACGAAGTCCAGGCATCTCATGAATTAGGCTGATAGAAGTAGGAGAGCCCATATATCGGGAACCTCCAATATTTCGAACAGAGACCGGTGCCCCCATATCTCGAACACTTTCTGTTCGACATATAAATAGCTTTGACTCAAGGCTTCTGCCTTGGGTCAAAGCTATTCCACGTCTACTGTTCCACGTCTGCTGTTTGGCGCGATACCATCATGTTTATCTAACTCCGTGAGCTCTTACATACCTAGAACGTAAAGCTACGACCAAACACACAGACGTACATCTACAATGACTCTACGTGTGAATTATGGAAATAACTGGACATGGGTGATGCCACTTTTTATGCAATAGTTGCCTCGTGCCATAAAACCAAATCCGTCATTCACCACCTCCATCACTTCAACCACCACATTCTCCGCCCACACCGTGATGGTGGTGATAAAAGGGCTCACCGTTGTCGGCCTCGTAGAGGTGGGCAATGTCATGCAGTACAGGTTGTCAACTACACTCTTAAAAATGAACTTCACCGCACAGCACGCTCCTAGCCAACCATCATCTCAAATGATATCGTGATATCGTTATCTGCCCTGATTTGTTGAAAACTGGAGGCGTACGCCTTTTCTGTGACAATTATGAACAGCATAAGTGTCACAAAAAAGGCGTGCGCCTGCCGTTTTCAACAAATCAGGGCAGATAACGATATCATTCGAGATGATGGTTGGCTAGGAGCGTGCTGTGCGGTAAAGTTCATTTTTAAGAGTGTACATACGATCACCCTTGTGGCTCCCTTGCGATCATTATCCATGGGAAGAAGAAGAAGAATGAGGACAAACTATGGTAACCTAGACAAACTGCGAGGGATGGCACTGAAGACACTGGAAGTAGAAGAAGAATCCGAAAGGTCTGGAGAAGAAGCCTGTCCTCATAGCCGTGGCCGACCTCCCTTGTGGCATTCTCCGTTGGACCTTGAAGAAGAAGATGCGAGCCTTGTATCGTACATCGTACTGTCCAACCGCTTCTAGGCACTTCCTTCCTACTCTCATACACTTTCACGTACACACATGCCTACATTCATACTTTTGCCCATGCATATAGTCGTACATATTCCTACATACGTGCATACCCAATTGTTCATGTATTAGTCATCGTACATCATATACAGGGTGTATGCTATAAAAGGTCAGTCACATTTTCGCGCGTGGCGCGATACCTACTTGACAGACAGACTTCCGCTGCCGCAGAGTGAAGAAGTTACGGTAGGAAACCCTACAAAAAAATCGTCGATATCAGGCACTGCGTAACAAAATAAATACGGCCACGCAAACTTTCGTCTTCATGCATTTCCTATGCGCTATACCGACGTAAACACGCCAGTCTGTCGATAGTTGTTTGTAGCTTCCGCATGGGGCGCTAGTGACGTTGAATCCACAGGTGTACGCCGTCAACTGGCGCACAGCAAGGCACAAAGGATACAAAATACGACAGAAACAAATGGAACACGAACAAATATAATAACAGGAATAATAGAGTCCAATGAAACTGTATAGAGACACAAAATGGATGAAATATAAACGTTAGAAGGGCGGCTAAAAGTGTCGTTCTCGCAACAAAGCAATCGCAAACAGACTGTCGTCTGCTAAGAGAAGAAGCAGAAATGTTTCGCTAGGAAGCGGCATACGAGCCGCAACATGTGCAGAAAACATTAAAACAAATCGTATCAAGCTTTTAAACGTAAATCTCAATGAGTACCACGGGTACGTACCGTGCATAACAGAAATACGCGCCCACATGAGTTTGTTTCGGATTCAACGTCACTAGCGCCCCATGCGGAAGCTACAAACAACTATCAACAGACTGGCGTGTTTACGTCGGTATAGCGCATAGGAAATGCATGAAGACGAAAGTTTGCGTGGCCGGATCTATTTTGTTACGCAGTGCCTGATATCGACGATTTTTTTGTAGGGTTTCCTGCAGTAACTTCTTCACTCTGCGGCAGCGGAAGTCTGTCTGTCAAGTAGGTATCGCGCCACGCGCGAAAATGTGACTGACCTTTTATAGCATACACCCTGTATATGTCATAAGTTACTTGGGTCTGACCTGGCCTTAGTCCCTACCATTACTGCGCAGACATAGACATAGACAAACGCCGTTTGTCCCTTTTGTCCTGGCCAATCTTTCTTAGTGGCTCACGGCCTTCTCCTTGGAAGGAGAAGAAGGCCACTGCCCCCCCCCCCCCCCCTGGCTGAAGAAGAAGAAGAGGAAGGTAATCAGGAACAACTTCCAAGCAACCGAAGAACCAACAAAGCGAAACCTCTTCATGACCAGACCAGAGAAGCGATTTCCTATATGCAGCCATGAACGTTGGACGACCACGTGGGATTCAACCTTCTATGCCAGGAATGCCGGCATCGCAACAAATTCCATATGGTCACGCTTATGTCCGGTATCCACAGTACTTCCAGAATCCAGCGCAAACCGGGCAGGCACAGCCTGCATATGCCGGGAATCGAGCACAGCAGCCCACGGCTCCTGCAGGGATGCCACCGGGTCCCGCAGAAGCGACGTACCCTCAAGCAGAACAATGCCAGCAGCCTCAGCTTGTGCCAGCGTTCTACCCGCAACCGGAACCGCACAAAAATGTGAAGCGTCTCGCATTAGTGGAGTGTACTCCAACAGACATAGCCTTTGTCTGTTGTATGGTTTCCTGCGTGGTCGTGGTACCCCTATTACTGCGCTTTGCTGTTGCACTAGGACGGGAAATTCTATCGTTGAACACGACCAAGAACGTTACACGTGGCAGCAATGATGGAACCCTTGCCCCCGTGCGCGCCATCCTTCGAACAAAGGTATACGGCGAAACGTCAGCAATCGAAGTGATCTATCCTCCATCGACTGTAGAGGACACGACTGGTGTTAATGTGACTTCGGTGGGGAGAGCCGAAAGGAAAGATAGCGGAGAGGAACTTCACGGCCACTTGTTGCTATTGCCGGAGACGTCGGGCTACGCGTCGTCTCCATTGCCAAACACACGAGCACTTCCACACTCTTAAAAATGAACTTCACCACATAGCACGCTCCTAGCCAACCATCATCCCGAATGACAACGTTCTCGCCCCTGATTTGTTGAAAACGGGAGGAGAAGCCTATTTTGTGCTCATTATGCACGGCACAAAATAGGCTCCTCCTCCCGTTTTCAGCAAATCTAGGGCGAGAACGTTGGCATTCAGGATGATGGTTGGCTAGGAGCGTGCTATGTGGTGAAGTTCATTTTTAAGCGTGCAGATAAATATAAGCGACTCCTGCGACGAGGACCAACACACTCTTAAAAATGAACTTCACCGCATAGCACGCTCTACGCCAACCATCGCCACGAATGATATCGTTGTCTGCCCTGATTTGTTGAAAACGGGAGGCGTACGCCTTTTTTTGTGACAATTATGAACAGCATAAGTGTCACAAAAAAGGCGTACGCCTCCCGTTTACAACGAATCAGGGCAGATAACGATATCACTCGAGATGGTGGTTGGCTACGAGCGTGCTATGAGGTGAAGTTCATTTTTAAGAGTGCAGGATAAACGACGTGGACTTCCATCCTGCATATCATCCTGTTCCTTACATTTCTCGGATATCTATCGTAAAATTAACTCCTCTTCCTGAAATGATGCTGCTATTCATACTTCGAAGGTACAGGCTCAATACACCACTTATTTGCCTTCTGTTTCGTGGTCTCAGCCGCATGATTTTGTTTTCGTAAAAAGCCGCGCCACGAATAAACGTTCTCACGAAACCTACGAATAAACGTACGAATAAATTTTTGCGAAAATTTCTCCGCTTTTCGTGTCGCAGCAGGACCTGTTGGCAACCCTGTGGCGTCTACAGGATTGTCTGTAATTTATTCCCCCAAGGATTTGTGCCAGCTGGGCCGAATTTTTCGCTTCTGTGTGTACACTCTTAAAAATTAACTTCACCGCATAGCACGCTCCTAGCCAACCATCATCTGGAATGATATCGTTATCAGCCCTGATTTGTCGAAAGTGGGGGGGGGGGGGGGGTACGCCTTTTGTGTGACAATTATGAACAGCACAAGTGTCACAAAAAAGGCGTACGCCTCCCGTTTTCAACAAATCAGGGCAGAGATTATAGTTGGCTACACTCTTAAAAATGAACTTCACCACACAGCACGCACCTAGCCAATCATCACCCCGAATGACAACGTTCCCACCCTAGATTTGTTGAAAACGGGAGGAGGAGCCTATTTTGTGCCGTGCATAACGGGCACAAAATAGGCTCCTCCTCCCGTTTTCAACAAATCAGGGGCGAGAACGTTGTCATTCGGGATGATGGTTGGCTAGGAGCGTGCTATGTGGTGAAGTTCATTTCTAAGAGTGTAGGAGCGTGCTATGCGGTGAAGTTAATTTTTAAGAGTGTAGTTGCTGCTGATACGGATTTGTAGCATCATTCTGAGGAATTTGTTTTCGTTTGACCTTTGCTTCGCACATTTGACTGTAGGGGGCTTCCCGGCGTGGAAAGTTGACGCCAAACCTGACTGCGCCTCAGAACGCGGTAAAAGCTCACTTCGTAAGGGTATACAGGGTGTGTGCAGAAAAACATGACCCGCATTTTTACATGTAACTCGTTGTCTACTTACCCAAGGAACTTCCGGTGGCGTACGATGGCGTATTTATGAGTGCGAAAGCTATAAAAAAAAATCCTGAAAGCCATACTCAGCGTCAAAAAAAAAAAAAAACGGAGCGCGAAAACATCGGCTTCCATGCATCAGAATAGGGCGGTCGTGACAGTGCATGGTAGTGCATGGCGGTCTCAGGAGAGTTATGTGCAGGCACCGCTAGGGGCACTACTGATGAGCATCCATGTGGGACGTCGTTTCGATTTCTGCACCGATAGCTCCCCTAGCGGTACTTGAACACAACTCTCCTGCTTCCGCCATGTTGCCCCCATTCTGGCGCACGGAGGCCGAACTTTTCGTTGCTTTTTAAGTCTATTTTTAAGTCTATTTAAGTCTTTTTAAGTCTATTTTTTAAGCTGAGTATGGCTTCCACGATTTTTCTGCAGATTTCGCACGCATAAGTGCGCATTCGTGCGCCACCGGAAGTTCGTTAGTTAGGTAGACAACAAGATATGTGCCTAAATATGTGTGTGCACGTTTTTCGACGGCTCTTCGTCGGCGAGGCATCCAGCGCTCGCACTGGACGCAGAATTTGCCGACACGATTTGCCGGCGGGCCCAGAGGAGGCGGAGTCACGGGGCATCCAGCCTCGCTCTGGGTGCAGGAAAAAGTCGCGTTACCGGCAATTGGCCGAGGGCTCATCTAGCACCGATGTGGATAGAACGGAACGATATCCGTGGATTTTCCGGAGTATACGAACGCGCTGAAAAATGGTAAAGTCCCGTTACCGGCGAATGGCTGAGGGCTCATCCAGCGCGAGGTCCGGGTACAAAAGGCATTTTACGGTGAAATCCCGTATGTGTAATCATCTTATTTTACTATCTATAAGGGGGCCCATTGAGCAAGCAGAGCCCGCCGCATACAAGCGTAGCTCATACTGACTGACAGAACCCTCGCTGGATGCAGAAATGCGATTTGCCGTTGGGCCCAGTGCCGGGAACTTCCGATGACGTCGCGGCCACCGTACTCCTGTCACCGCGGATCGCCAAACCGGACCAGACGACGCAACGTATTTTGTATCGACGAGGAAGAAGACGTCGAAAGAAAGCGTACAAGAAAATCGTCGCCACCGTCTAATAAGCCGGGCTACATGCCGTATCCGTTATCAGAGACTTCCAGCTAAATTTATGAGTCTCTTTCCCTGAAGACCAACAAACGAATTACGAACTGAGTTTTACCTCGTTCTCAGACGCAGTTAAATTTGGCGCCAATCTTCCACGCCGTGAACATGCCAGGAACCAACCTATATACAGCTAAATACGCGAAGTAGAGGTCAAATTGGCCAGGAATAGAAACAGATTGCTCGTGATAATGCCACAAACCCGCATCAGCTGCAACTACGCAGAATTCGGAAAAAAATTCGGCCAGCGGGCGCATCCTTCGCGAGAATGAAGTACGGACTCTATATAGTGGACACAGGGTTGCCAACAGGTCCTGATGAGACACATTACGCGTAGGAATTTTCACGAAAATTACGCTTATAACATCACTTCATTAAAACAAAATCGAGAGGCTAAGACCACGAAACAGAACTGGTATGTAGCGAAGAAAGCGAAGTGTTGTGGTGTGCCTCTACTTCCGAAGTATAACATCTTCATCGCATCATCGTGTCAGAAGAAGAGTTAATTAACAATAAATACCCGATGAATCCAGGATGAAAGATTTTTTTCCCATTTCCACATCCTAAGGATGAATTAAAATTGAACTGAAAATTCAATTGACAGTCGATATCGTTTATTCTATTGGCCGGTGCTGCAGTCGTATATATTTATCTGGAAGTCCTCGCGTGTTTGGCAATGGAGACGACGTGACGCCTGGTGTTTTCGACACGGGCAAGAAGCGGTCGTGAAATCCCTCTGCGGTAGCTCCCATTTCGACGCTCCTCGCTGAAGTCACATTAACATCAGTGGTGTCTGCCAAAGTCGATGTAGTATAGGACTCTTCCATTGCTGACGTTTCGCCGTATACCTTCGTTCGAAGAACGGCACGCACGGAGGCGAGGGCTTCATCGGTGGCGTCACGTGCAACGTACCTGGTGGTACTCGTGCTCCACGATCCCTCTTGTATCACCAAAATGGCGTACAGAATTGGGGGTGCCATGGCAGAACAACAAATCAGACAACACACAATGATCCCCTTTATGTCGACGGAGCTCGTTCGGCTTGAATCCGTAACTGGGTACGGGTTCGGTTGCTGGTTGACCACGGGCGCAAACTGAGGCTGTGGGTAAGAACCTTGCGGGTAAGGACCTTGCGGGTACGCCGCTAGTGCGGGACGCGGTGGCATCCCTGCAGGAGCCGTGGGCTGTGCTGGATTCCCGGCATATGCAGGCTGTGCCTGCCCGGTTTGCGCTGGATTCTGGAAATACTGTGGATACTGGACGTAAGCGTTACCATTAGGGGCTCGTTGCGATCCCTGCACACGAGGTGCATTCGGCTGTGCGTTGGTTCCTGGCATGGAAGGTTGAATCCCACGAGGCCGTCCAGCGTTCATGGTTGCATACACGAAAGTGTTTCCTGCTCTGGTCCCGAGAGGACTCCGCTTTGTAGGTGCTCCTGTTGCCTGGAAGTACTGTTGACCTTATGAATTCTGCAGTGCCATCCGTCGCAGTTCATCCCGCATGTTTGCAACACAGCGCTCCTGGTTTGGGTCTTCGGAACAACGGACCTCCTCCTCGTCCTGCTTCTTCTTCTGCACCATGTATAGAATGACCATTAGCACCACGAACCAACGGCCGTTAGAGAGCCACGAGGGAGCCGGGGGGGGGGGGGGGCATTCTTCTTCTTCTTCTACTTAAAATGGGTGGCGCATTGCCCATAGGCAATAAGGGGATAAGTCCGCTTATCCCTTTTTAGTAGTATTTCTGTTGCAATGACATCTGCATACCAGTATGCACCTGCCAGAGAAAATCTAGGACCATATTGATGTTTATTAACCTTCGACAGGTAAGAAACAGGAAATGCTGTGTGTGAGTGGGATGGACATAAACGCCCCTAACATTCAGTAAACATTAAACATAAACAGTAGACATTGCGCGAAGCTTCAGAGCAGTAGGGGCGCGCACGAAAAAAAAGGGGGGGGGGCTGACAAAAGCAACCACCACTTTGATGGTGATGGAGAAGTGGTGGTGGTGGTGGTGATGAAAGGGCTCGCCGTTGTCGACCTCACATAGGTTGGCAACGTCACGACTGACGGCCTTTGGCGAATGTACGTCCTAGGCCGACTTCTAAGGGAAGTCCGCAGCAAAAGCGCACCACAAAACTGGATGAAATTATTGGATGAAACTGAACCAATTGCGGTGCTTTAGTGCGCCCACGACTTGCAGAGACATCTATCTATACTTAGCGTTTTTCATAGTTGAGCTAATTTCTCGTGATCAAATCAATGTTCCAGTGAGCTATGCGCCACGTTTGACGTCTTCATCCTTCTTAGTAGAGGTCGATGGACAAGGAAGAAGAAGAACGGCCAACGGCACTTGCATTGGAAGAAGAAGGAGAAGAGGAAGAGGAGGAAGAAGAAGATTGTCCCGAATGAATTACACATCGTACATCATGACGGATATATGTCATAAGTAACTTGGGTCTCACCTGGCCTTAGTCCCTACCATTACTGCACAGACATAGACGTCCCATTTGTGCTGGCCAATCTCCCTTAGTGGCTCACGGCCATCTCCGTGGAGGAAGAAGAAGAAGAAGGTCATCAGGACTTCCAAGCAACCGAAGAACCAACAAAGCGGAACCTCTTCACGACCAGAGCAGAGAAGCGATTTCCTGTATGCAGCCATGAACGTTGGATGGCCACGTGGGATTCAACCCTCTATGCCAGGAATGCCGGCATCGCAACAAATTCCATATGGTCCCGCTTATGTTCGGTATCCACAGTATTTCCAGAATCCAGCCCAAACCGGGCAGGCGCTCCCGGGCAGGCAGGGGCCCGGCCTGATGCCACCGGGCCCCGCAGAAGCGATGTACCCGCAAGCAGAACAATGCCAGCAGCCTCAGCTTGTGCCAGTGTTCTACCAGCAACCGGAACCGCGCAAAGATGTGAAGCCTCTCGAAATACTGGACTGTACTCCAACAGGAGTAGCCTTTGCCTGTTGTATGGTTTCCTTCATGGTCGTAGGACCCCTATTACTGTACTTTGCTGTTGCACTAGGACGGGAAATTCTATCGTTGAACACGACCAAGAACGTTACAGGCGGCAGCAATGATGGAACCCTTGCCTCCGTGCGCGCCATCCTTCGAGCAAAGGCATACGGCGAAACGGCAGCAATGGAAGTGATCTATCCTCCATCGACTGTAGAAGACACGACTGATGTTAATGTGACTTCGGTGGGGAGAGCCGGAAGGAAAGATAGCGGAGAGGAACTTCAGGGCCGCTTGTTGCTCTGGCCGGAAACGTCGGGCTACGCGTCGTCTCCATTGCCAAACACACGAGCACTTCCAGATAAATATAAGCGACTCCTGCGACGAGGACCAACAGGATAAACGACGTGGACTTCCATCCTGTTCCTCACATTTCTCGGATATATATCGTAAAATTAACTCCTCTTCCTGAAATGATGCTGCTATTCATACTTCGAAGGTACAATACACCATACATATATAGGCTCAATACACCACACAAGGCTCAATACACCACTTATTTGCCTTCTGTTTCGTGGTCTCAGCCGCACGAATTTGTTTTCGTAAAACGAAACCTACGAATAAACGTGTAAGGGCTCGCCGTTGTAGGCCTCACATAGGTGGGCAACGTCACGACTAACACCCTGGGGGAATGTGCGTCCTAGGCCGACTTCTAAGGGAAGTCCGCAGCAAAAGCGCACCACAAAACTGGATGAAATTATTGGATGAAACTGAACCAATTGCAGTGCTTTAGTGCGCCCACGACTTGCAGAGACATCTATCTATACTTAGCGTTTTTCATAGTTGAGCTAATTTCTCGTGATCAAATCAGTGTTCCAGTGAGCTATGCGCCACGTTTGACGTCCTCGTCCTTCTTAGTAGAGGCCGATGGACAAGGAAGAAGAAGAACGGCCAACGGCACTTGCGTTGGAAGAAGAAGGAGACGAGGAAGTGGAGGAAGAAGAAGATTGTCCCGAATGAATTAGTCATCGTACATCATGACGGATATATGTCATAAGTTACTTGGGTCTGACCTGGCCTTAGTCCCTACCATTACTGCACAGACATAGACGTCCCATTTGTGCTGGCCAATCTCCCTTAGTGGCTCACGGCCATCTCCGTGGAGGAAGAAGAAGAAGGCCACTGCCCCCCTATGCTCACCATACCCCCTCCCCTGGCTGAAGAAGAAGAAGAAGGTCATCAGGACTTCCAAGCAACCGAAGAACCAACAAAGCGGAACCTCTTCACGACCAGAGCAGAGAAGCGATTTCCTGTATGCAGCCATGAACGTTGGACGGCCACGTGGGATTCAACCTTCTATGCCAGGAATGCCTGCATTACAACCAATTGCATATGATCACGCTTATGTCCGGTATCCACAGCATTTCCAGAATCCAGCGCAAACCGGGCAGGCACAGCCTGCATATGCCGGGAATCGAGCACAGCCCACGGCTCCTGCAGGGATGTCACCGGGCCCCGCAGAAGCGATGTGCCCGCAAGCGGAACCATGCCAACAGCCTCAGCTTGTGCCAGTCTTCTACCCGCAACCGGTAGAAGTGAAGCGTCTCGGAAGAGGGGAGTGGAGTCCAATAGGAGCAGCCATCGTCTGTTGTGTGGTTTCCTGCATTGCCGTGGCACCCCCATTATTGTTCTTTGCTATTGCAATAGGACGGGAAATTCTATCGTGGAACACGACCAAGCACGTTACACGTGGCAGCAATGATGGAATCCTTGCCTCCGTGCGCGCCATTCTTCGAACAAAGGTAGACGGCGAAACGTTAGCAACGGAAGAGGTCTATCCTCCATCAACTGTGGCAGACACGACTGATGTTAATGTGACTTCGGTGGGAAGAGCCGAGAGGAAAGACAGCGGAGAGGAACTTCACGGCCGCTTGTTGCTCTTGCCGGAAACGTCGGGCTACGCGTCGTCTCCATTGCCAAACACACGAGCACTTCCAGATAAATATAAGCGACTCCTGCGACGAGGACCAACAGGATAAACGACGTGGACTTCCATCCTGTTCCTTACATTTCTCGGATATCTATCGTAAAATTAAGTCCTCTTCCTGAAATGATGCTGCTATTCATACTTCGAAGGTACAATACACCATACATATATAGGCTCAATACACCACACAAGGCTCAATACACCACTTATTTGCCTTCTGTTTCGTGGTCTCAGCCGCACGAATTTGTTTTCGTAAAACGAAACCTACGAATAAACGTACGGGATCGCCGTTGTAGGCCTCACATAGGTGGGCAACGCCACGACTGACGGCCTTTGGCGAATGTGCGTCCTAGGCCGACTTCTAAGGGAAGTCCGCAGCAAAAGCGCACCACAAAACTGGATGAAATTATTGGATGTAACTGAACCAATTGCAGTGCTTTAGTGCGCCCACGACTTGCAGAGACATCTATCTATACTTAGCGTTTTTCATAGTGTGCTAATTTCTCGTGATCAAATCAGCGTTCCAGTGAGCTATGCACCACGTTTGACGTCTTCGTCCTTCTTAGTAGAAGAGGAAGAAGACATGGCGTTGCCAGGACCAATCAAGCCAATAGAAACTGTGAAGAAGAAAAAGAACCATGGAACTATGGTGAGCTCACCATAATGGAACCAGCTCCTTCTGAAAGGCCGATGGACAAGGAAGAAGAAGAACGGCCAACGGCACTTGCATAGGAAGAAGAAGAAGAAGAAGAAGAAGAAGAAGAAGAAGAAGAAGAAGAAGAAGAAGAAGAAGAAGAAGAAGAAGAAGAGGATTGTCCCGAATAAATTAGCCATCGTACATCATGATGGATATATGTCATAAGTTACTTGGGTCTGACCTGGCCTTAGTCCCTACCATTACTGCACAGACATAGACATAGACAAACATCGTTTGTCCCTTTTGTCCTGGCCAATCTCCCTTAGAGGCTCACGGTCATCGTCTCCTTGGACGAAGAAGAAGAATTAGCCCTGTAGCCCTGGCCAATCTCCCTTGCGGATCGCGGCCATCTTCCTGAAGAGAAGAAGAAGAAGATGGCGAAGCTACGGGAAGAACTGCGGAGGATGCCGCTACCGAAGAACTTGGAACGTCAAAGGTACTTGGCAGGAACTGCCGAACCGACGTTGTGGCACTTTCTGACCAAAGCAGATGTGACATTCGTGTACGCATCTCAGGACATTGAATGTCCTTACGGGATGCAACCTTCGACGCCGGGAACTAACGTACAGCCGAATATGCCTGCCGTGGTCTCCCGTGCTACAGAACCGCAACAAATTCCGTACGGTTATCCTCCTGTCCAGTACCCACAGAATCTACAGATTCGCGGAGAAGTCGCCCAAGCGCTGCCCACGGTCCCTGGAGGGATACCATCGGGTCCTGCCCGGTATCAAATGCCGCACGCTTATCCTCAAGGGCCTTACCCACAACCTCAATTTGTGCCAGTGCCCGGCCAGCGACCGAACTTGAATCCTGAGCGAAGAGGACCCGTCGATCGAAAGGGACTCGTCGTAGTTCCTGTCATGTTATGTCCACTATTAATACTATACCTGTCTTGTTCGTTATTATAACATTAGCCTCAGGAAAAGTGGTACTGACCCCGAGAAGTACCACCAAGCAGGGTACACTTAACGGGACCAGTGAAACTCCAGTCTCTGTGCGTGCGATTCTCCAAGCAAGGGAAACTTCCGCGATGGATCAGGATCAGGATCAGGGTCGCTTTATGGATGACTTCTTGGAAGGGAAGACGACGAAGACGATTCAGGTTGTTGTGGTAACTATGGTAACAGCGGATGGCGTCGGATGCAAGGCGTCCCCTGGGTTCTCAGGGACAGACTAAATAATAGAATGGACCTGCAAGAAATGTATGCGTCAGCAGCATTGTACGACCAGCAGCGAAAAGGACATGCACTCGTGTCCTGGATGTTCCTTGTTCCACATATTATTGCGATGTTGTTTGTAATCGCTTAGGTGTGCTGCGGAAAGTGTTGCTGCCGTAGATATTTCGCGATTATAAGCTCACTACGTTCGTGTCAAGTTTGTTTAATGGTCTCTGTGTGTACACAGTCGAAACGCCATTCGGATTCAGATCCTGTATTCCTTCTCGCTCATTCAAACAACTTTATCTTGAGATGATGAATAGGGGGGTTTCTATCTCAAACACTTTCTGTTCGACATATATAGGAGAGCTTTGACCCATGGCTTCTGCTTGAATCTGTTCGCCACCAGCGAGCGGTACAAGTTCAAAAGCGTCGAGAAGAAAAGAAGGAAATAAGTTACTAGTGGGCATTCACCATGTGGCAGAAACTGTGTATTCACACGAGCGACATCCTCGCGGAAGATTCTAGTGGAAGAAAACGCGAAAACGCTGCTCACGGAGCCGAAGTTCTGTCCGTTGTTATGTTGAGCATTCACACGGCGCGGAATATCCTGCGCACTTAGCAGACGACACTTAGCAGACAACATCGTCAGCGTCTTTCCTGTCGTCTGCTACAGAATATCTTATGGATGCGTCGCACGATATTCCCCACGGTTAGCAGTGTACGTGAACACTGGACGTCTTCCGCTTCTGCGGGGAATGTCGCTCGTGCGAATACACGGAAAGAAGAAGAAGAAGAAGACGAAGATCAGTGAGTGTGCAACCGTTCTCTGTCAGCTCCAAACCACGAGCGCTGTGTTGCAAACATGCGAGGGAGGGCACTAAAGAATCCGAAAGGTCAACAGGATTTCCAAGCAACAGGAGAACCCGCAAGGCGGAATCTTGTCACGACCAGAGCAGAGGAGCCATTCGTGTACGCAGCTCAGAACGCTCAATGGCCCCGTGGGATTCAACCTTCCGTGCAAGGGACCAACGTTCAGCCGAATGTGCCTCGTGTCCAGTGTCCACAGAACCTACAGAATCCTGCACAAACCGGGCAGGAACAGCCCCCGGCTACCGGGAATCAAGTACAACCCACGGCTCCAGCAGGGATGCCATTGAGTCCCCCGGAAGCGAAGTACCCGCAAGGGCCTGGCCAAGAGCTCCAGTTTGTGCCAGCGATCGACCGGCAAGCGATACGGTACCCGGTTGCGAATCCAAACCGAAGAGGCCCCGTTGACGCAAAGGGAATCTTTATATGTTCTATCTATTTATCTTGTCTTTTGGGACCGATAATTACGCTCGTTGCTATGAATTTAATATCGCGGTTCAGGACTGCCACCAAGCACGTTACACGTAACGGCACTGATGGAGTCACTGCCTCCGTGCGTGCCATTCTTGAAACAAAGGCATACCGCGAAACCCGAGAAATGGGAGCGGTCCATCCCCCATCGACCCTGGCTGCAGACACGACTGATGCTACTCCGACTTCTACGGGGAGCGTCGAAAGTGATAGTTAGCGGCCACCCGTCGTCTCAATTGCCAAATACCCAGGGACTTCCAGATACATGTATGTACATGTAATACATGTATGTATTGGCTGCACCGACACGACCTACAGCATAAACGACATGGTCTCCTCACTCCTGTTTCGCTCACTCTTTCAGAAATGATGCTGATTTTCGTGTCCCGAAAATACAGATTCACTAAATCTCTTACAGTGAACCCTCGTTAATATGACCCCCGATAATCTGACATACGCGCTTTACAACCCTACTCCTGGGGAACAATGCAGTGAAACCTCTGCAAATGCCCCCGTTAATATGACAATTCCGCATTATGACCAAAATTTTCGGGAACGACCATGGTCATAATAACGAGGGTTCACTTATTTGCTTCCTTCCCTTCAGTCTTCCCTTCAGCGTTTTAGTTCCCGGCTGGGGGAACTGCACTTTGTATTGTTTTTAATTTATGTATACTGCGAACCCTCGTTATTATGACCGTGGTCATTCCCGAAAATTTTTGTCATAATGCGGAATTGTCATATTAACGGGGGATATTTGCAGAGGTTCCTCAGCATTGTCCCCCCGAGAGTATGGTCATAAAGCGCGTATGTCAGATTATCGGGGGTCATATTAACGAGGGTTCACGGTATATAAATGTAAAATACAAAAAGATAAAGTGTCTGAAAGCCGCGAGTGAATATAAAAAATGAATACGTGAGCCGGAGACGGAGTAAAACATTTAGTAGTTTTTTTTTCCTTTTTTTTTAGTCCTGCAGGAGAAGCTTCCTCCGAAACGTCCATCATCTGCATTTTTGTAACTTTTTAAATCTAAGGGCTAATTATTTACGTCAACGAATTCATTAGGCTACTAACTGTTTTACTTGCTTTCGTGTAACTTCCGCCTCCGGCTCACTTATTTATTATTTTATATATAAATATATGCACGTATATTTTGCTAGGACGCGAGTGTGTTCGTACGCTGCGTACCCGATATAAAGGGAACGGAGACACCACGATCATTACAAACCATTATCTGTACTTCATTCCCCGGGGGCTGTGCTCGGCCTAACTTTTGCGGATCCTGTGTATTTGCTGATGATACATACGGCTTTGTGGCCTTATAAGGAATTTATTTCGGTTCCGGGTCACTTCGACCTTTACTCGGCATATTTGCCGTTGGTTCCCGGCGCGGAAGGTTGACGCCAAATCTCGCAGCACCAAAGGACGAGGAAAAACTCACTTTACGTTACGTACATTACATTATGGATAATTATGCAGAGGCGTGAACACATTATAGGCTGAGCCAGTACCGGCCCGGGAGTACCCAGCCCCGTTTTAGTCCCGTTTTATTTGGTATGGGAACAGATACCAACACCCTAATAAATGACGTCATCTGCTTGCAGAGTGAAGATTCCTCCGGAAGACCGAGAAGACCAAAGCCATCGTTTCTTCTGGGAGCATTTCCAGGACCGGCATAAATATCTCTTTTTGAGAAAGTCGAGTTCTCCAGGACTCATGGAATACTGCATTAGTAAAAAGAAAAAAAAAAAACATGCATGCTAATAAGGTTGTCGGAAGTTACGAATTCCGCGTTCTTATACAATGGATACAAATGAGTGTAGCAGATAGCAGCAGTTAAACGGAAAAGTAATTTTCCTTCAACTGTCATTCAATTCAATTATTACGTACAATTACGACGATCATACCATGTTACGGACACCTTATCACAGCGGCAGGTAAAACAAAGGGGTGTAGTTCCGTGTCGGAACCACTCGTTTTTAAAAATTAGTGAAAGGGTTAGGAAGGTAAATAGCGTTTCATGCAATATACGAGGATCATTCCCGTTTAATTTCGTCGCTAATTATTAGCTCCTCTTTCCCGTAAAAGCGTTTGATTTTTGTTTTTATTCTTGTTTAAAAAAAAAGCCAGTGGTCCCGATACGGAAAAGCGTCCCTCGAAAGCGCGGGACAATACGATTAAAACGACACACGGAGCCGGGGCAGAGAGTCAATATTTGCAAAATATTTATAGCACCAAAGCACGTCTGCAAGCGGGCGTAAGCAGGATTGGGGTTCGAACAAATATCCCAGCAATGTACGACAGTCGACATGCAGGATACACGGTGCGCGATGAATGCGATAGACTCTCTAATCGATTTTGTCCGGGTGTCCTTCTGTCCTTGAGAAAGGAGAAGACTCATAGCGTGTCCCGTTGTACGGGTGTGACGAGAGGACAGCAGTTGCACTCGTCTTTCTTTTCAGCATCGTGGCGGTGTCCTCGATGTTCAGCGCAGAGTAGCCCTCTTTCGCCGAGGACGAACTGTCATCCTTCGACGCCGCCATAATCACAGCAGGGCCAGAGTAAGAGCCTTCGCGAAGACGCCTGCGGTCAGCGAACGTGCTTGTCCGTTCCCATTCTCTCATCTTGGTAAACCAATGGCTTATCCAAAGTCCGACCACCGTAAACACCGCCAAGCACGCCAGTGATGCGCAGCACATCAGCCAGAATACGATGATACCCTTAAAATCATAGGGGCTCCGATCATAAACCCTGTCCATTGCATTGACCGGCTGCTGATAAGGAGCCTGTACGTACTGTGGTTGTGGGTAAGGGCCCTGAGGGTTATACGGGGCTTGATACGCAGGCACCCCTGGCGTCCCCGGAGCAGCTGCGGGCTGGGGCTGGTTCATTCCTCCTACGTTCATTCTGGTGGTACACTGGAGAGGAGAAGATAACCGTGTGGAATTTGTTTCTGTTCCGGGTAGAACTTCCGGTCGGCAAGCTGGTTAGGCGCTTCGAAGGTGGCAATGCTTCTTCTTCTTCTTCCCCTCAATTCAAGGATACGTGCGGTGTTCCAAGCTGCGGCTTCTTCTTCGTCCTCCTCCCGTTTCATTGGCCTTGACCCGCAAAAGGAGATTGACCAGGGCTCGTGATATACCTGTGTTCAGGAAAGCACACACTTGATTTATACATAAAAGATAGATATATATCTCAAATATATCTATATATATGAAATATATTTATATATATAGAATATCTATAGAAATATATATATAGATATATAAAATACAGAATGTCAGCTGCATCAGAGCTAGACCACCACCCAGAGCGGCTGGTGAAAGCGGGTGAGTTCACTGTATCGGAGGGGTGGAAGAGTGCGCTGTTTGCGACACACAACGGGAGCTTCCACTCCGCAAACACAACCATATACCGGAAGTAGCGCTGCGTCTCTAGCATCACACGCTTCCGCCCCTCCGAAGCAGTGAGCCGCTATAGGGTGTCGTACCCACGAAAAAATACGCCGCTCGCGTGATCCGTAAACAAGCAAGGAATTTTTGAACGCATACTACTCCGAAAAGAATTTTCAGGCAAAAAAAGAAAAAAATACTTTTGATCGTCGCCACTTTATTCCCTCGATATTTCAAGAAAACGTCGGCATAGAAAGTTGCAAGAAATAGCGACTCGAAAGGATGGGTGTTATTGGTCAGATGTTGAAGGGCGTCCACTATACAGAGAGAAAAACAGGTCCTGTTCCGCAGCACAGCTTACAAAGTCTAGTTCTGTACATCAGGGATTGAGCCCTGCCCAAGAGGACAGGGGTATATGTGCCAAGTGCGTTGGGGGGTGCTATCGCCCCCCTCTCCCACACACAAAAAAACTAGTTTATATACTGGATGTCCGTCTCCCCTCTCCCATTATGCACTTCGACAAAGGCACTTCGACAAAGGGTCTGAATCCGCCCCTATCCCGAGTCCACAGGCTGCTTGGACTTGTCAATTCCGTTGTGGCGATAAAGTGAATACTTTTGAATGTAGCATTGCTAAGAGTTGAAGATATTGATCACAGACCGGGTAACGGACAATACTGCTGAAACAAACATACTTACCTACCCACAGAGAGAGAGAGAGAGAGAGAGACTCTCTGCCAGTTTGCTTCGGTGGCACAACCCCTCAGAGAGCTTCTCGGTATGAGTACGATCATAATCGGGGATAGCGTTGATGCTCCATAGGTAAATCTTAACACACCCTTGCACATATGCGATCGCAACACAAAATTTCTCATCAAAGTATTGTGTGGGGCTAAATGATCTGCTCTCGAGGCAGTTGACCGCTGAGGGATAAGAAGATGAGAGAAAATCTATACGTTTATTAGGGAATACAAACTGTAGTTGACAAGGTATACCATCACAGGCCGGATGCACTGATAGTATTTCAATATCTGCAAGCAGCGGAACTGAAAGGACAGACCTGTATTTGAAATATATGTAGCTACACCGTACGGTACGAAACAACGCAACCGACAACGTCCAGAGCACATGGCAATGTATTTTGCATAGTTGGTCCTCAACGCAGTTGTTGCAAAAATTTACTGTAGATTTACTATCCCGAATTTAACTGGGAGTCGCCTGCCGTGTGCTCGCGTAGGCAGTCCAATTAGAGGAGGGCAATATACCCCTCCGCTTCCCTTTCTTTCGATGCTCGTTGCAGTATAAGTCAGATACAGTTCGACGTCAGCGTTTCTTTGAATAACCATTGGTCGAGAGGAAGAGTTCATCGTGCCCAAATCACCAACGCCTCCTCCGTTTTGGCAGGTTTGGCAGTTCAATGCCTAACAAACGCAAGATCAGGGTTATGATGAGGCCGATTATACATACACAAGTGGTCCCCAGACAAATGTCTAAGCACTCTCTCCAGGTACAGCACACCAGCCTGGATGGCTCCTGATCCTGCATTTGCGCAGCTGGCCACTGTTGGAAAGGTCTTTGGTCTTGACGCAAGGCGGGACCTTGTGGCATACCTCCAGGTGTTGTGGGCTGTGCGTGGATTATGCCTACACCCTGTACATGCTGTTGATACTGGTAAGCAGGGGAACCGCGCGGATAATCGCTCGGTCCCTGCGCAGGTGGATAAGCAGTTGGTCCACTCGGCTGCATGTTGTTTCCTGTCACAGAAGGTCTCATCCCACGAGATTATCCAGTGTCCTGAGTCGCGTACACGAATGCCGATCTTGCTCCGTTCACAGAACGTGCCAAGATGTTGGTTCCCTTCTTCTTCTTCCACCTCAGTCGCTGGCCGTCATCCACCGTGGGAGATTGGCCAAGGCTGAGCTATTAGTTATTAGCTGCGGTTGATGAGGATGATGAACTTGTGCCAACACAACGGCAAGTGTTAAAAAAAAAGAGGAGTGTTGGTTCGCTCTGTCTTAGATGTTTCGTATTCTTATGGTGGATTCCCGGCACTGAAGCGCAATTGGAAGGAAATAACACGTAAGAAATTTATGTCGAGCAATCCAGACCAAGGAAAGTACATGGCGATAGTTAACAGTATACGTAGTGTTTCGTTGGAGCTCGATTGCGATTGTAGGATTTTATGGTTTACGTTGTGCTCCCAAAGTGAATGAAGACTTTTGAAGGCAGCATTGCGAATTAGCTGGATGTTGAAGATATTGAGGACACCCGGTGACTACCTGACTCATGACTCAAGAAAAAAGGTAGAATTTTCTATCCATATCGGTCTACATTTCTACTCAAACCAATTTTACCATTTGGGTATAAGTTACACCAGTGGAACAACTTTGGGTCAAAGCCTCGCGGTACCATATGGGTGAACCTTGTACATCCTTGCACATATGTGACCACAGTAAAGTTTTCATCAAAATATGTACGGGGCTAGATAAAATATCTTCTCTTAAGGCAATTAACCGGTGAGGGACATTGAGACAAGACACACAACAACAGATCTACGCTTATTAAGGAATACAAATTGAAGGCCTCATCACACCATGACGTGCTATATATATGCCGATTCACTGACTCCACAAAATCGGGATCCACGAAACTAAAAAGTCACATCTGTATTTGAAATATCTCTAGCAACTACACTCTTCGAACCAAGTAATCGATAACGTCCAGGACACAGGACCATGTCCTTTACGCTGTTTGTGTAGTAGGCGCACACATTCACGGTATAGTCCGCCTGCCCTCGACAGTATAGAGAAGACGGTGCAGCCTGTCGAATCGGACGAGCGTAGAATATATGGGCCAACCAAAGCTCTCCTCCGCTTCATCAGGTCCCTTTCGACGTCATCTTTTCTTCGAATTAATCATTGGTTCGATGAGAAGTAACTTCGTCGTGCACAGGTCTTCAATACCTCCTCCTCCTCCTCGGAAATTTAACATTTGCCCAAATCAAGAACCCTACGAGGGCAGTGACTGCTATTATCAGACCTGCGATCACTAGAAAGAAGTATAAGATTTCCTTCCACTCGTAAGCAACCCTGTCTGGTGCTGTGACGGGCGCCCGATTGGGCACTTGCACAGATTCACATTGTTGGTAAGGATTTTGGACTCGATAGAACGCGGGACCCTGCGGCACCCCTGCAGGAGCTGTGGGCTGTGCTTGAGGGATTCCGCCCGCATTTTGTACATGCTGTTGATATTGGTCAGCGGGAATCTGGTTCGCCATCTGTATACAGGTGGACCCCAAGTACGCACGTTCGACTGCACGTTGGTTCCTGTGATCGAGGGTTGCGTCTCACGAGGCCATCCAGTGTCCTGAGCCGCGTACACGAATGCCAATCCTGCTCCACTCACAAGGTGACGCCACGATGGCTCGCCGTAGCTTTTACCCTTGGGATTCTTTAGTTCTCGCTGGACTCACAGTTCATCATCCACCTTCGTCATATCAACGTTCGTAGACGGCCAACGTATGCCAAGAATGTTCTTCTTCTTCCACAGCAGACACCTTCTTCTTCTTCTTCTTCTTCGTCTTTCTCCACAGTGGCGCATAGCACGGGGCAATTGTCCACGGATCGTGACATGAGGGCCCAGTTAATGACGGTTACGTGAAGCGATGAGAGGATGAGATGAATGAAATGACTGAATAAAAGATGAGCGGGCGAATGGAATGACGACCTGACAATCTACCAAAAGACAGAATGGAAGATGCCGACAGTGGAACACCTGCCATTATCCACCAATGATGTAGACGCTACACAACTCTTCTTCCTCTTCTTCCCATGGAAAATGGCCATTAACCCGCAAGGGAAATTAACTACCTATACTATGACATGACGATGACAATCTTGGCGGGCAACGCGATGGTCGAAGTGATGGAGGTGGTAAATGAGGCCTACTTAAGTGCACTTGTTTTGGTACCATGGCACAAGGGCACCTATTGCACCAAGAGTGCCATCACCCAAGTCCAGTTATTTCCATCATTCACGTGTAGAATCATAGTTTTTTTTGGCTTTCTTCTTCTCTTTCTTCATGGATGTTGACATGATCACGGAGGGAAACATCACTTCTCTCCCCTTTCCTCCTCGCAGATCCGTGATCCACAAAGGAAGATTGGTCAGGGCTATTGGAACGCAAGAGTTATCAGAAAACAGGCAGTTCTCACACCGAATATCGGGAATACTTCCAACGATGTCAGCACACGAAATCGGTTGTGTGCGTCACCTCATTTGGCAGATATAGGCGAATCTCGGCTATATCTCGGCTAAAATAGCTGGAGAAACCTTAGGCTGCATACTACTTCGGCGCTCTAAAGGTAAAATGTTTCAAAGAAGGGCTGCGCAGGAAGTTAGGGAAAGGCGTTCTTCTTTTGCAGGCCAATTGACTGAAGGATTTGCAATTTGAATGCATCGAACATCCGCCGTATTCACCGGACGTTGCCCCATTGCCAGGGACCTAAACCGGAACAGAACCGAAAGCCGCTTGGAACCCTTTTTTTTTTTTTTTAAAGTCTCGTAACCCGAACGTAACTGCAATTCACCGTCGGCTATTAACCGGTACCCTATAACCTGAACCAAAAATGTGGTTTCGGTTACTGCTTCATACGGTTCAAGCGTGAACACGAACGACATTGGATGCGATATTTGTATCGCTTTACAACTCTCGCTAGTGCTGTAGTACGTGCTTCTGCTAAAGTAGAACTCTTCGTCATCTGTTTTTCATTCAGAAGTTGTGTTGAAAAAACACCATCTTATGCGCTTGGACCCATAATCGGATAACATATACGCATGGTATGACATGTATTGCGTCCGTCCGTTGTGAGTTATGAACTGAATTATTGTGATCGTTTAAGGTGGCAAGCGCAGTTGCGCGTTGTTTGTTTCCACATCTAACCGCTTACCGCATCTTAACCGCTGACTGAACGCCTTTCTCTTTTCGTGCCTCGTATCTTGTTACAGCACGTGCGAAATGAATGTACGGAAGTGTAACGGAGACCACAAGAAATATACTCTTTTTAAGAGCAGGTGATCAGAGCAACTGAATCATATTTCGGGAAGATGATGTCTGAACTCTCTCTCTTGGAGGGAGAAACACTCAAGGACGACGTGCCAATTGCGTTGCCACCCCCCCCCCCAAAAAAAAAGTTTATACACTAAATTTCCCTCTCCCCTCTCCGGCAAAGCCACCCCCTTCCCCGAAACCTTGTGTCCCATAGCCCATGCTGTCCCATAGCCGTTTTGTCTTGAAAGTGAATACTTTTGAAGGTAACATTGGCTAACTAGCGAATTGAAGTTATCGATTACAGACCAGGTAATGGACAATACTACAGAAATACACACAGAGGGACAGACAGAAAGAGAAACACTCTGTTGCCAGCTTGCTTCCATAGCACAACTCGTGGCAGAGCTTCGCGGTAGAATATACGCGTACGATCACAATCGAGGTTACCGTTGTTTCTCCATGGGTTAATCTTACACACCCTTGCACGTATATACAATCACCAACATGCAATTTCTCATCAAAGTATGTGTGGGAGTCAAGAAAATGAGAGAAGATCTACGCTTATTAGGGAATACGAATTGTAGTTGTCAAGGTACCATGACAGGCCAGGTGCATTGATAGTATTTTAATATTTGGCAGCCACGGAACTGAAAAGACAGACCTGTATTTGAAATATTTGTAGATATATTGTATGGCACAAAGCAAAGCAACCGACAACGTCCAGAGCACATGGCCATGTGTTTTGCACAGTTGGTCCTCAACGCAGTTGTAGCATAAATTTACTGTAGATTTACTATCTCGAATTCAACTAGGAGTCCCCCCCCCCCCCCCCCGCCGTCGTAGGCAGTCCAATCAGACAAGGGCAATATGTGGGACCACTAAGATCCCCTCCGCTTCCATTTCTTTCGATGCTCGTTGCAATAAAAGTCAGATGCAGTTCGACGTCAGCGTTTCCTTAAATAACCATCGGCTGAGGGGGAGACTTCATCGTGCAGAGATCTGTAACGCTTACGCCTCCTTCTCGGCACTCTAATGCCTAACCCACGGAAGATCGCGAATGTGATGATGATGACTATCCATGAACGAGCGGTCCGCAGACAGTCCTTTAAGCGTTGACTCCAGGTACTGCGCACAATCCCGTTTGGCTCCTGATCCTGCGCAGCTGAACACTGTTGTAATGGTCCTTGGTCTTGATGCAAGGCGGGATCTTGTGGCATACCTTCAGGTGCTGTGGGCTGTGCGTGGGTTCCGCCTGCATCGTTTACATGCTGTTGATACTGGTCAGCAGGAGGACCACACTGATAATCGCTCGGATCTTGCACAGGCGGATCCCCATCTGGCGCAGTCGGCTGCATGTTGTTTCCTGTCACAGAAGAGAAGCTCGTATCCCACGACATTATCCAGTGTCCTGAGTCGCGTACACGAATGCCGATCCTGCTCCGTTCAGAACGTGCCACGATGTTGGTTCTCGTCATCTTCTTCTTCTTCTTCTTCTTCTACCTCAGACGCTGACCGTTATTCAAGAAGGGACCATGACACCATGACATGCCATATGTGCCGATTCACTGACTCCACAAAATCGAGATACACGAAACTGAAAGGACGCATCTGTATTTGAAATATCTGTAGCAACTGCACTCTTCGAATCAAGTAATCGATAACGTCCAGGACACTGGACCGTGTCCTCTACGCTGTTTGTGCACGTAGGCGCACAAATTCACCGTAGTCCGCCTGCCCTCGACAGTATAGAGAAGACGGTGTGGCCTGTCGAACCGGACGAATGTAGAATGTGGGACAACCAACGCTCCTCTCCGCTTCACCAGGTCCTTTTCGACGTCATCTTTTCTTCGAATAATCATTGGTCGATGAGAAGTAACTTCGTCGTGCTCAGGTCTTCAATACCTCCTCCTCCTGGCCATGGCCATGGCCTGGCCATGTCACGTCGAGACTGGGAGGTACCCGGGTTCGAATCCCGGTGTCGGCTGTGCTGTCTGGGGTTTTTCCTGGGTTTTCCTCAGACGCTTTCAGACATATGTCGGCACAGTTCCCCTAGAAGTCGGCCCAGGACGCACATTTCCCCAGGGCGTCAGTCGTGACGTTGCCCACATACGTGAAGCCGACAACGGCAAGCCCTTTCACCACCTCCCACCACCACCACCACCTCCTCCTCCGATAGAATGCGGGACCCTGTGTCATTCCTGCAGGAGCACACACGGACGGACTATATACTACCGAAATAGGGAGAGAGATGTACAGACAGAGAGAAAGGGAAACACTCTTGCTTTGTTGTGTCAGCTTGCTTCCATGGCCCAACTCCTGGTAGAGCTTCGCGGAAGCATATGACATGCGTACGATCACAATCGAGGTTACCGTTGTTGCTCCATGGGTTAATTTTATACACACCCTTGCACAGATGCGATCTCAACACACAGTCAGACTAATCAAAGCATGTATGGGGGTTGGATGGTATATCTGCTCTCCGGGCAGTTGAGACAAGACAATGTGAGATCATCTATGTTTATTAGGAAATACAGGTCGTAGTTGTCAAGGTACCATGACAGACCAGGTGCACTGATAGTATTTCGATATTTGGAAGCCACGGAACTGAAAGGACAGAGCAGTATATTTGAAATATTTGTATAGCTATTCCGTACAGTACGACTGTCAGCATTTCTTGGACGTAACCATTGGTCGAGGGCAAGAGTTCATCGTGGCCAACGTGGCCAACGTGGCCAACGCCACCAAGGCCTCTCCCTACGCCTTCTCCAATTCGGGAGTTTAATGCCTGCCCAATTCAAGATCAAGAC